>NC_143032.1:19137500-19437500 GCF_057628025.1 Oncorhynchus mykiss
TCAGATGACCCAGCTTGGTACACCCCACACCTAACAGGCATGAACGTAGGCTGGCTGAACCCATAGGACGGCACTGTTATAAAAAAGAGGTTATTGAAAAAGCCACATTCCTGGTGGCGTGCCGGCCTTACGGGACATGTCGAAAATGCTCCAAGCTTGCATAACAGACTCATAGAATGGAGTCAGGCCAGACAAATCACCACCCTCTAGCTTTAAGAGGAAATGGTGCTTATCTAAGCCCAAACATCCCGTTCTCCTCATCAATGGCTGCGGTCCAAACTCATAAAAGACACACCCTCGTCCACTTACCCTCGCCTTATCCCCGTCACCATCTTGGAGGGCGGTCAAATGATTAGCCAAGCAAGGGAAGTTTGCAACGTAAATCCCTCAAGTTTGCTAGTGTACAATTATGTTCACTTTGGGGCCTGAAACTCACCATTATTCAATTTGTGATGATTGTACATCCGCAAAGAAGTGTAAGTAAAAACAAATGTAAATAAGTTATAATAAGTTATAAAGTAATTCTGCTACTAATGCACATGACGCCACAAACATAAAAGTAATTATGTTTTTGTTTGGTTAGCTTTTGGAAATTTAGAAACATTATTCACCTTCAGAAGGATAACATTATTTAGCTAATTCACTTGCTAGCTTTCATACAGTAAGTGTATATTAATAATGATATATTTAATGTAAGAAGACATGCCATCATAAATGACTGTAGCGCATATAAAGCACCCACAAGCTACCGTTGGCTGAAAACACAATCATCGCGGGATGAACGAGTGATGAATTTCCGGGCAATAGCGGTCAATTATAGCAGGTCAAAAAATCCTCCCTCGCCCCTTGCCCTGCAAGTGTATACTCGTCAGACGTTATGATACGTCATCAGAAGAGTCCATTTCATTTGAGGGCTGAGGGGATAGGGTCTGTCTTTTAAGTGTTTGGACTGCAGCCAAAGTGTAGGGTGTATCGACCCAGCTAGAACCGTCACTGTACGACAGTATCTGGGCTGCTTGAAGTTGGAAAGCAATGATCCTAGAAGAAATGTCCACCAGGCCTTGCCCACCCTCGTCTAGTGGCGGGTACAGGGCTGCAACTTTAATACAATTTTGTCCAGACCAGAAGAAATTGACAAGGGTCAGAAATTGACACGGGTCAAGAAATTGAAGCTCTTGTATCAGATTTTACACCCTGGTGGCTGTAAAATCTTTAGTCTGTGCCACAGGGTAGAAGGTTATTGGCTACCAGCACCCTTCCCCTATAAGACAGCTGGGGTAGCACCCATTTCCACCTACACAATCTGGCACACACCTTATCCACTACACCCTCCCAATTCTCTTTTTGAAAGACATCGGAGCCTAGAAAACCCCCCAATGTCTTCATCCCATCTCTGCCCCACTGAAGCCCCCCTAGTAATCGTGGAACAGACCCTATCTGAAGCTGACCAGCCCACAGCGATTCACTCTTTTCCCAATTAATTCTAGCTGAGGAGACCCCCTCATACACCTTTAGAGCATTTGAGAGACCTTTAACATCCTCACCCCCTGTAATAAAAGCTGTCACGTCATCTGCATATGCAGACAGTGCTATCGTAGTGCTTCATAACCCCTGGTACAGAGAAAACAGTAAGCCTCGCTTTTAAAAAACAAAGCATTTTGTTCAATTGCCAGACAATATAGCTACCCTGAAATTGGGCATCCCTGTCTGATACCCCAATGGATAGGGAAAGTGCAGCTCAAACCACCCCCACCTTCACCATACAAGAGGCCCCAGCATACAGTAAACTCATCCAAGACGGTAGAAAGCCTTGTCCTGATACAAAGAAAGAAAACTCACATTCACATCATACAGTTTACAGTCATACAGTAAAACATCTCTTATTAGAAACAAGTTATCAACAATAGAGTGGTCAGGGACACAGTAAGACTGGTATTTGTGACCAAGAGCCCCAGATATTCTTTCAGCCTGTTTGAGAGACACTTAGATATAATTGTTTATTGTGCACACAGCAGTGCAACATGTTGGCAGTTTTTAGAAGAGCCAAATCCCCCTTTTTATATTATTATTGTTATTATTATATATTTTTTTTTACCCCTTTTTATCCCCAATTTCGTGGTATCCAATTGGGAGTTAACAGCTGGTAGTGGACAGCTCCTGCAGAGTAATGTCGGAGTTCAAAGCATCTCTCTGCTCAGGGCACAATTGAGGAAGTCCATGTAACAACTGTTCAGCACAGAGAGGATCACAATGTTATAGAGAGCAGAGTAGAAATTCACTGCATTTTGGCGCATCTCATTGTCATCTGTGGCCACCTTCCCATCAGGAACACGAAGGCAGATCATCTGTTTGCTTTGCAATGTCGATTGCCCTAGGTTAAAAAAAAGCGCTACGTGCATCCATATCCTTGAGGGTAGCAAAGTGAGTCCTAATCAAGGCACCCTTCACTCTTTCCTGTAAAAACGACCTCAGTTCATGTCCCTTGTCCTGTAAGTTCAAGACTAGTCCAGGGTCAGTCTGAGTGAGCAACTTCAACTTAATATATTTGATGTCCTCTTCAAGAGTCATGACAGTCTCTTTAACTTCAATACTAGACAGAGCAGTATACGGTTGACCAAACACACATATTAGGGCATTCCATTTAATAACCCTCCCTTTTCCCCAAAACAACAAAAACTTTCACAAAACATGGCATCATGTAGTAACTTAACACTAAAAAACATTCAACAGAGATGGTCGCCCCGCTTCAAGTCCTTAGGAAACTATGCAGTAATTATTTTTTTTTTTTTAGGTAAGTACTATTACATACAGCCGGGAAGAACTATTGGATATAAGAGTGACGTCAACTTACCAGCATTACGACCAGGAATACAACTTTTCCAAAGCGGATCCTTTGTTCGGACCTCCACCCTGGACATTGGATCTAATCCCAGAGGCTGACCCAAAACAACGTCTTTGCCGCAGGAGAGGCAGACGGAGCGGCCTCCTGGTCAGACTTAGAAGGCGAGCACACCACCCACCGCTTCCGAGCATATTACTCGCCAATGTCCAGTCTCTAGACAACAAGGTGTACGAAATTAGGGCACGATTTGCCTTCCAGAGAGACATCAGAGATTGTAACATTCTCTGTTTCACGGAAACATGGCTCACTCGGGATATGTTGTCAGAGTCGGTACAGCCACCAGGTTTGTTCATGTGTCGCGCCGGCAGAAACAAACATCTCTCTGGTAAGAAGAAGGGCGGGTTGGATGCCTAGTGGACTCATAGTGTAACAATAACAACATATATGAACTCAAGTCCTTCTGTTCACCTTACCTAAATGCCGACTGCATTATCTCATATGAGAATTCTCTTAGATTTTAGTCACAGCCATGTATATCCCCCCCCCCCCCCCCCCCAAGCAGAGACCTTGACGGCCCCGAAAGAACTTCACTGGACGACTCTATGTAAACTTATATCCTGTGGCTGCATTTATTGTAGCTGACGATTTCAACAAAGCTAATTTGAGAACAAGACTAACTAAATTCTACCAGCACATTGACTGTTGTACCCATTCGAGCAAAACACTGGACCACCGCTACTCTAACTTCCGCGATGCACACAAGGCCCTCCCCCGCCCTCCCTTCGGGAAATCCAATCACGACTCCATCTTGCTCATACTGTCCTATAGGCAGAAACTCAAACAGGATGTACCCATGTACCCCTAGAACCATTCAACACTGGTCTGACCAATCGGAATCCACGCTTCAAGAATGTTTGGATTACGTGGACTGGAAAATGTTTCTGGGAAGCCTCAGACAATAACATTGATTTATACGCTGACTTGGTGAGTGAGTTTATTAGGAAGTGCATTGATGTTGTACCCACTGTGACTATTAAAACCTACCCCAGCCAGAAACCGTGGATAGAAGTGAAAGCGCGAACCACCGCATTCAGCCATGGAAAGAGGTTGGGGAATATGGCTGAATATAAACAGTGGAGTTATTTCCTCTGCAAGGCAATCAAACAAGCGAAATGTCAGTATAGGGACAAAATGGAGTCGCAATTCAACGGCCTAGACACTAGACGAATGTGGCAGGGTCTACAGGCAATTACAGACTACAAAAAGAAAACCAGCCACGTCACGGACACTGACGTCTTGCTTTCAGACAAGCTAAACACCTTCTTTGCCCGCTTTGAGGATAATACAGTGCCACCGACACAGCCCACTACCAAGGACTGCGGGTCCCCCCTCTCCTTCTCCGTGGCCAAAGTGAGTAAGACATTTAAACATGTTAACCCTCGCAAGGCTGCTGGCCCAGACGGCATCCTTAGCCGCATCCTCAGAGCATGCGCAGACCAGCCCCGCTGGTGTGTTACGGACATATTCAATCGCTCCCTATCCCAGTCTGCTGTCCCCACATGCTTCAAGATGGCCACCATTGTTCCTGTACCAAAGAAGGCAAAGATAACTGAACTAAAGGACTATCGCCCCATAGCACTCACTTCTATCATCATGAAGTGCTTGGAGAGACTAGTCAAGGATCATATCTCCTTACCTGCCACCCTAGACCCACGTCAGTTTGCATACCGTCCCAACAGGTCCACAGACGATGCAATCACCATCACACTGCACACTGCCCTATCCCATCTGGACAAGAGGAATAGCTATGTAAGAATGCTGTTCATTGACTACAGCTCAGCATTCAACACCATAGTACCCTCTAAGGTCATCATTAAGCTTAAGGCCCTGGGTCTCAACCCCGCCCTGTGCAATTGGGTCCTGGACTTTCTGACGGGCTGCCCCCAGGTGGTGAAGGTAGGACACAACATCTCCACTTCGCTGGTCCTCAACGCTGGGGCCCCACAAGGGTGCATGCTCAGCCCCCTCCTGTACTTCCTGTTCACCCATAACTCAATTATCAAGTTTGCAGACGACACAACAGTAGTGGGCTTGATTACCAACAATGACGAGACAGCCTGAGGGGAGGGCACTCGGAGTGTGGTGTCAGGAAAATTTCCTCTCACTCAACATCTAAAAAACAAAGGAGGTGATCGTGGACTTCAGGAAACAGAAGAGGGAGCACCCCCCATACACATCGACGGGACAGTAGTGGAGAAGGTGGAAAGTTTTAAGTTCCTCTGCGTACACATCACGGACAAACTGGAATGGTCCACCCACACAGACAGTGTGTGGAAGAAGGCGCAACAGCTCCTCTTCAACCTTCTGAAGAAATGTGGCCTAGTCACCTACATCCCTCACAAACTTTTACAGATGCACAATCCAGAGCATCCTGTCGGGCTGTATCACCTGGTACGGCAACTGCACCGCCCTCAAACGCAAGGCTCTCCAGAGGGTGGTACGGTCTGCACAACGCATCACCGCGCCAAACTACCTGCCCCCCAGGACACCTAGAGCACCCGGTGTCACAGGAAGGCCAAAAAGATCATCAAGGACAACAACCACCCGAGCCACTGCCTGTTCACCCCGCTATCATCCAGAAGGTGAGGTCAGTACAGGTGCATCAAAGCGGGGACCGAGAGACTGAAAAACAGCTTCTATCTTAAGGCCATCAGACTGCTAAACAGCCATCACAGACATGGAGAGGCTGCTGGCAACATACAGACCCAAATCACTGGCCACTTTAATTATTGGATCAGTAGTCACTTTAAATAATGCCACTTAAATAATGTTTACATATTCTACATTACTCATCTTATATCTATATACT
This sequence comes from Oncorhynchus mykiss, assembly GCF_057628025.1. Lineage (NCBI taxonomy): Eukaryota > Metazoa > Chordata > Actinopteri > Salmoniformes > Salmonidae > Oncorhynchus > Oncorhynchus mykiss. The sequence continues at coordinate 19,143,212 of NC_143032.1, forward strand.
GTATTTCATACCATCTACTGCATCTTGCCTATGCCGCACGGCCATCCATATATTTATATGTACATATTCTTATTCCATCCCTTTACATTTGTGTGTATTAGGTAGTTTTGTGAATTTGTTAGATTACTTGTTAGATATTACTGCACTGTCGGAACTAGAAGCACTAGCATTTCGCTACACTCGCATTAACATCTGCTAACCATGTGTATGTGAGCAATAAAATGTGATTTGATTTGAAAATACCAATAAGGTGATGACCTTCGTGGACAGGGCAAGTGAATATCAACAGTAACATTATGGTGATCAGAAAAACCCACAGGAGTAATGTCACACCTTCCAACCCTACTACAGTAGTGATCAGATACATAAAACCTGTCTAACCTTGCTGCACTGACACAACCTTCAATAACTTTTAGCCATGTGTATTGCCTAACTTTTGCATTTCTTACTCCCCACACATCAGAAAGCTCAAACTCAGTTAATAGATTCCTGATGGCACGTGAGGTTCTACAGCAGTGCGATCAACAGTAAAATCCACTGTACAGTTCCAGTCTCCCCCCTAAAACCATTACACCCCTCTTGGTCACCTTTATTTGATCAAATACAACAATAAGCTCTGTATCCTCATTAGGAGCATAAACATTAAAAAAAAACATAAAAAAAACATAAATCTGCCTTGACCAATAAAACCCGAGCCATGGCAATCTCTGTTGGATACCACAGTCACCCCTGAGCCTGACGAAAACAAAATTGCCACTCCAGCACTGAAATTAGTACCATGACTGAATATACGCTGCCCCTCCCACCACATACCCAGTCAACCTCATTAGCCTCATCACTACAGTATGTACGTATCTCCTGTAGAAAAGCCTTTTCTGTTTGATTACTTCTAACACCCAAGATCTCTTATTCCTGTCCCTTCCTCTGTTATTATTGAGAGAACCTCCCCTTAGTGCCTCCATAGAGGAGAGGAGAAAGGAAAAACAGAAGAGACTACAACGGAACCAGACAAAGAGAAAAAAAAGCACCCTATGAGGCATGGTAATCATCATTGTTTTAATTTGATTTTAACCTTACCACGCTTCCCACTATGTTTTGCTGTAGTGACAGCAGTAACACATTTCCACAAGCGGAAACGCTTCTTCACTCTCAACTGGTTTAACCCCACCATCTTCTGTAACACAACAGCTGACCTCAAACTTTTCAACATAAAAAACCTGCCAAAACCTCACCTAGATTGTAAATTGAGTAACTAGCTGCTATCATATCAACAGGGATATCAGACATGTCCAGATCCCTCTCCTGATCGTCCTCAACTGAGGCTCTGGATCCCTGACTCCCCACTGACACATACCTCTCAATACTCCCCACCTGCACCCCATCACTCCTACCAGGTTTCTCCTCCACTACCTGGGAGATGAGCTCCACCTGAACCCCCTCCTCCACCCCATCTCTCGTACCGGGCATCTCCACCACTACCTGGGAGATTAGCTCCACCTGAACCCCCTCCCATACCCCATCACTCGTACCGGGCATCTCCTCCACTACCTGGGAGATTAGTTCCACCTGAACCCCCTCCTGTACTCCATTACTCGTAATGGACATCTCCTCCACTACCTGGGATATTAGCTCCACCTGAACCCCCTCCTGTACTCCATTACTCGTAATGGACATCTCCTCCACTACCTGGGATATTAGCTCCACCTGAACCCCCTCCTGTACTCCATTACTCGTAATTGACATCTCCTCCACTACCTGGGAGATTAGCTCCACCTGAACCCCCTCCTGTACTCCATTACACGTAATGGATATCTTCTCCACTACCTGGGAGATTAGCTCCACCTGAACCCCCTCCTGTACTCCATTACTCGTAATGGACATCTCCTCCACTACCTGGGAGATTAGCTCCACCTGAACCCCCTCCTGTACTCCATTACTCGTAATGGACTTCTCCTCCACTACCTGGGAGATTAGCTCCACCTGAACCCCCTCCTGTACTCCATTACTCGTAATGGACATCTCCTCCACTACCTGGGAGATTAGCTCCACCTGAACCCCCTCCTGTACTCCATTACTCGTAATGGACATCTCCTCCACTACCTGGGAGATTAGCTCCACCTGAACCCCCTCCTGTACTCCATTACTCGTAATGGACATCTCCTCCACTACCTGGGAGATTAGCTCCACCTGAACCCCCTCCTGTACTCCATTACTCGTAATGGACATCTCCTCCACTACCTGGGAGATTAGCTCCACCTGAACCCCCTCCTGTACTCCATTACTCGTAATGGATATCTTCTCCACTACCTGGGAGATTAGCTCCACCTGAACCCCCTCCTGTACTCCATTACTCGTAATGGACATCTCCTCCACTACCTGGGATATTAGCTCCACCTGAACCCCCTCCTGTACTCCATTACTCGTAATGGACATCACCTCCACTACCTGGGAGATTAGCTCCACCTGAACCCCCTCCTGTACTCCATTACTCGTAATGGACTTCTCCTCCACTACCTGGGAGATTAGCTCCACCTGAACCCCCTCCTGTACTCCATTACTCGTAATGGACTTCTCCTCCACTACCTGGGAGACAACCTCCACCTGAACCCCCTCCTGTACCCCTTCATTCGTACTGTGCATCTCCTCACCAGTCTGGGGAAATGGCTCACCAGATCCATCCTTACCTCCTACAATAATGTTTTTATGCCCGCCACAGATGCTATGTTCCCCTCTGGTACAAGCTGCAACTCAGTACCCTCAACACAAACAACTTGATCCTCAGCAACAGGTGTGTGTGGCTGCTCTACCACTGCCAGCCCAACTCTCCCTACATCAGTGGGCCCAGGCGTTACAAGGACCACCTGCATCCTGAACTCCACCTTCTCATTTTCGAGCAAGCATGTCGCTTATGGCCAACATCCTCACACTCAAAACACTGCTGAATACCCGTAGTAGCATAAGTCATATAGAGTATGTTGTCATACTTGACTATACACATACTTGACTTTAAACTATACACCATTCACTGCAGGGACCGGAAAATTATGTCCCACTGCTTTTGGGGTGTCAGGAAGCCTAGTGGCGTTGTGCCAGTAACCAAAAGGTTGCTGGATCAAATCCCCGAGCTGACAAGGTAAACATCTGTCGTTCTGCCCCTGAACAAGGCAGTTAACACACTGTTCCCCAGTAGGCCGTCATTGTAAATAAGAATTTGTTCTTAACTGACTTGCCTAGGTAAATAAAGGTTATAAAAAAATGAAACGATAACTCCAAAGTCTACTCGGGTGAGTTCAAAAACATAAACACTTGTCGCCGAAACGACAAACTGCTTCAGAGCCGGGTGTTTGCAACCAAATGGGACAATTTTAATTGAACTTGCAAACTTCCCAAACCACAATAAATCACACTCCAATAGCTCATTGGGAATAAATGGCGGTACTTTCGAAATCGTAACCCTTGTTGACGGAGAAAAAAGCAGCGAAACTTGAATTAACATGCCTTAAAGAATTACGCCAGGCTCAATCAGCTGATCAACAAGACACTCTTCTTTAAGAAAAACCACCACAGCTTTATTAACCCGCGACGCATAAGCAACATTTTCAACAACTTCTCTTCTATGGCGACCAGAAACTCCTCCACAGTGACAGTAGAGAGAGAGAGAGAGAGAGACAGAGAGAGAGAGAGAGAGAGAGAGAGAGAGAGAGAGAGAGAGAGAGAGAGAGACAGAGAGAGAGAGAGAGAGAGACAGAGAGAGAGAGAGAGAGAGACAGAGAGAGAGAGAGAGAGACAGAGAGACAGAGCGACAGAGAGACAGAGAGAGAGAGAGATTTGTCTTGGATTTGAATGCTGTGAGAAGGTTCTATAAATGTTGCTAAACTGAGAAACAGAGGGACACTCAGACAAGCTAATATTGTCCACATTAAGTCTTCATTTACTCTACTTTAACATTACTTTACTCTCCCTCCCAAATGGCACCCTATTCCCTATATAGCCCTATGGGAACTGGCCAAATGTAGTGCACTATATACGGAATAGGGTGGAATTTGGGATGCATCCTAACTTTAAGGTGAACATGACAGGGCCCGAAAACGTGTTCATCATCAGGAGTCCCTCTGCCTGGCGGAAAAATGGTTTTAAGAGGTGATTGCGCTTTAGAAGAGTAGCAATCTTCTTAAGCAGTTATAGAGCAGTTATTTTAAAACCAGCCACTCCTGCATGCTAATGGCTGCTGCTAGCCACTTTAGAGAAAATTAGAAGAGAAAGAGTGGGTTTTTTGCTTTTTGAGGGCGACAGGAGGATTTGAAGAGGGTGGTTATTGTACAATTGTGTTTCATTAGAAACATATACAGCTCTTGTCAATATGTAGACAATAGAGAAGAGGCTACAGAGACAGTGTCAACCGGCATATTATTATACTGAGTACATGAGTCATGAATAGAAGTGCGATGCTTGAAGTAGCCTAACCATTCATTTTATAGGTCAAAGCATGGCTGCACTATTCTACACATATAGCCAGAAACTGATTCTTATCCTATGCCAAACATGTCCTGCTGGAGATAAACATAGTTCCTAACCACAGAAGATTAATGAGGGCCTATTGGGTGGAATGAACACATATCTGACCCTGTTTCAGTTGTTAGGGGCAACGTCTACGGAGAGCAACATCACTCACTGTCAAGTTACACCAACGTGTTACCCAGAATCGACTGCAGTGAACTCCATAGTGACACATCAACACACAACCCTGATGGAAGGATCTTTCTGACAACTGTTCGGTGTAATAGCAACCATCAGAACACCCTGCTCGGTCTCCCATAGTGACAGGGTTTATATTCTGATAACGTAAGCGCTGTGTTTTGTCAGGTTTTAAGAAATGTTTGCAAATAAAAAATAAATACAAATAAAGACCCTTTGATTCATCTTTGAGATATTTCTACAACTTCATTGGAGTCCACCTGTGGTAAATTCAATTGATTGGACATGATTTGGAAGGGCACTCACCTGTCTATTTAAGGTTCCACAGTTGACAATGCACGTCGGAGCAAAAACCAAGCCATGAGGTCGAAGAAATTGTCCTTAAAGCTCAGATACAGGATTGTGTCGAGGCACAGATCAGGGGAAGGGTACCAAAACATGTCTGCAGCATTGAATGTCTCAAGAACACAGTGGCCTCCATCATTCTTAAATAGAAGAAGTTTGGAACCACCAAGACTCTTCCTAGAGTCAAACTGAGCAATAGGGGGAGATGGACCTTTGTCAGGGAAGTGACCAAGAACCCAATGGTCACTCTGACAGAGCTGCAGAGTTCCTCTGCGGAGATGGGAGAACCTTCCAGAAGAAAAAACATCTCTGAAGCACTCCGCTAATCAGGCCTTTATAGTAGAGGGGACAGACGGAAGCCACTCCTCAGTAAAAGGCACATGACAGCCCGCTTGGAGTTTGCCAAAAGGCACCTAAAGGAATCTAAGACCATGAGAAAAAATATTATCTGGCCTGATCAAACCAATATTGAACTCTTTTGCCTGAATGCCAAGTGTCACATCTGGAGGAAACCAGGTACCGCTCATCACCTGGCCAAAACCATCCCTACGGTGAAGCATGGTGGTGGCAGCATCATACGGTGGGGATGTTTTTCAGTGGCAGGTACTGGGAGACTAGTCAGGATCTAGGGAAAGATAAACGGAGCAAAGTACAGAGAGATCCTTGATGATGATGAAAACCTGCTCCAGGGCGCTCAGGATCTTAGACTGAGTCGAAGGTTCCCCTTCCCAACAGGACAACGACCCAAAGCACACAGCCAAGATAATGCAGGAGTGGCTTCGGGACAAGTCTTTGTTGGAGTCGTGCCTGGCCATGCAGTCATGAGTGAACAGGGAGTACAGGAGGGGGCTGAGTACGCACCCCTGAGGGGCCCATGTCTTGAGGAGCAGCGTGGCGGATGTGTTGTTACCTACCCTTACCACCTGGGTGCGGCCCGTCAGGAAGTCCAGGATCCAGTTGCAGAGGGAGGTGTTTAGTCCCAGGGTCCTTAGCTTGATGGTGAGCTTTGAGGGCACAATGGTGTTGAACGCTGAGCTGTAGTCAATGAATAAAATTCTCACATAGGTGTTCCTTTTGTCCAGGTGGGAAAGGGCAGTGTGGAGTGCAATAGAGACTGCATCATCCGTGGATCTGTTGGGGCGTTACGCAAATTGGAGTGGGTCTAGGGTATCCGGGAGGATACTGTTGATGTGAGCCATGACCAGCCTTTCAAAGCAATTCATGGGTACAGCCGTGAGTGCTACGGGTCGGTAGTCATTTAGACAGGTTAACTTAGTGTTCTTGGGCACGTCTGCTTAAAACATGTTGGTATAACAGACTCAGACAGGGAGAGGTTGAAAATGTCAGTGAAGACACTTACTAGTTGGTCAGTGCATGCTCGCAGTACACATCCTGTTAATCCGTCAGACCCTGCGACCTTGTGAATGTTGACTTGTCTAAAGGTCTTACTCACATCGGCTGCGGAGAGCTTGACCACACAGTCTTCTGGTACAGCTGGTGCTCTCATGCATGTTTAAGTGTTATTTGCCTCGAAGTGAGCATATAAGTAGTTTAGCTCGTCCGGTAGGCTTGTGTCACTGCGCTCGGCTGTGCTTCTCTTTGTTGTCAGTAATAGTTTGCAGGCCCGGCCACATCCGACGAGCGTCAGAGCCGGTGTAGTGCGACTCGATCTTAGTCCTGTATTGACACTTGCTTATTTGATGGTTCGTCGGAGGGTATAGTGGGATTTCTTTAAAGCTTCCGGGTAAGAGTCCCGCTCCTTGAAAGCGGCAGCTCTAGCTTTTAGCTCAGTGCGGATGCTGTCTGTAATCCATGGTTTCTGGTTGGGGTATGTACGTATGGTCACTGTGGGGACGACGTCATCGATGCACTTATTGATGAAGCCAATGACAGATGCGGTGTACAATGCCATTGGAGGAATGCCATTGGAGGAATGCCATTGGAGGAATCCCGGAATTTTCCAGTCTGTGTTAGAAAAACAGTCCTGTAGTTTAGCATCTGCTTCATTTAATTTTTTATTGATCTAGTCACTGGTGCTTCCTGCTTTAATCTTTGCTAGTAAGCAGGAATCAGGAGGATAGAATTATGGTCAGATTTGCCAAATGGAGGGCGAGGGAGAGCTTTGTATGCGTCTCTGTGTGTGGAGTATAGGTGGTCCAAAGTTCTTTTACCTCTGGTTGCACATTTAACATGTTGATAGAAATTAGGTAAAACTGATTTAGGTTTCCCTGCATTAAAGTCCCCGGCTACTAGGAGCGCCACCTCTGGGTGAGCGTTTTCTTGTTTGCTTATGGTGAAGTGTACCAATGATAAAAATTACAGACCTCTACATGCTTTGTAAATAGGAAAACCTGCTAAATCGGCAGTGTATCAAATACTTGTTCTCCCCACTGTATATTAAAACCATGAGTGAGAAAATCTAAACTCTGGACACCGTTGAGAGAGGCACAGAAATAACCATCATAGAAGAGGTCAACTATAGCAAAGCCATGGAGGCACTAAAAGAAGCGCAAGAGCATTCTACCAATTCGGCTCGAATATGGGAAAAAATATATGAATATATGAATGGATAAGCAGCAGCATTTCCCTGCTGACGGGAAAATACCAATCTAATAAAGAATTCCTAGATGCTATTATGAGTTGTCATAAAGACACATTTTTTTTTATAAAGCTCAGTGTTAGATGTCAGTGTTATATAAACAGAAGATAAAAAATGATAAAACCAAATTTAGTAGATGTACTCAGTATAACCGCACTAACTGTACTATTTGTGAAGTAAATTGAATATGTAGTATGCTTATTGGACTTAAGATACACATTAATTGATTTAAATAATTATGACAAATGTTAAGAAAATGCTGAGCAATGTTATAAAGTAAAGTATTTTCAAATAAATTACCTTATACGTTATATGGTTGACAATTTGTTAGTTACGCTATCCTTATGAACCGCATAGCCTATCATTACAGCAGTATGAACCGGTAATATATGTTAGCAAGCTACCTAAACATTAGTTGGCTACTAATACATCAACATTTCTAGTATATTAGCTACATGCTATCTAACTACCCAATGTTTATTGACCCTGATTATTCACGTCATTCTTAGCTTAATGGTGTAGTCATTGTGCGTTCTCTATGGACATTGTTAAACAGGTGCTCCGTAAATTCACTCTGGCTATCTACTCCGATTTCAGAGCACTCTCATCCGAATGTACCAGAGCGCAGAATAACAGTTGAATTTACGAACACTCAACACCCGTTGAATATGGCCGGTGTCAGTAAACGTCGGGGGAAAAACCCTTAGTTAAATTGTTGCCAGCAGCACCTACGCTTTGAATAAAATGAAAAAAGCCTAACCAGCTCTGCTAGGGTGAGTAAAATGATCAGAGTGAGGTGTTCTCTTATTTGTGTCTGGAAGTAGCGAGCAAGCTAGCCAACATTAGCCAGTTAGCTTAGGTGCTTGACTGCTGTTGTGAGGTCAGAACGCTCGGATCAACTCTGCTCCTCGGTAATAGTGGGCAGTGTGCGCTGTAAACAGTCAATTTCCAAACACCTGAAGTCGTAAAATGTCTAACTAGTAATTTGTTATGCTAACAAGCTAGAAATAGGCTGCATAGCAAGAGCATCAACTTCCGGTAGGCATGCAAAAACTTCCGGTTACCGGTCGTTTACAGTATACTAAAATTAACTAATAGTATATAGTATGTAGTATATACTCATTAAGTGTATGTAGTATACAGTACAGTATATTATTATGGGTATTCGAACCCAGCTTGGGTATGTGAGTATGTTGATAAAATGTGTATTTAAGCTTTGATGGCAGGTTTGAAAGCTGTTATCAAAATGGATATTGCGATGGAAGTGGAGCCAATTTTGGGGTAGGATAATCCTTGCGAGAATCATGAACATCATGAATATTATGTAACATATGGAAATTGGCAGTATATATGTTTACAGATAGTCCAACTTTGTATCACACCGCATTTAAACAATTGCTAAAAGGGTGTACAACCAGCAAAACAAGAGATAACATATTTGGGAGTTTTGATTTCAGAAGTCACGACGCACATTACACGTGAACGAGTAGGAACAATGTGTTATTTGGCACGACCAAACACTCCTCACAGAATCAGGAAAACCCTAGGGGTTTTAATCTTGTGAAAGACTTTATTCCGTCTTATTCTGAAATAGATTCATAGAATTGACGAAAGCGAGGAGGGGTCAAAAGTAATTAAAGTGGCCTCCCTGTGAATAGAAGTTATCATGTTTGTTTTGACTGTAATTTAAAACTTTTTGTTCACCTGGTAAAGTAACGTTAGACGGACAGACAGAGGTAGAGTATAGTAGAGATTGTAGAGGGAAACAAGTGTTAGAGTGGAGGGGAAATGTACTGGGTGATGGTGATTGAGAGGGCTTCTGAGTTAAAGGAAACAGAGATGTAGACTAGTGAAGGTAACAAAGGAAATGGGAATTTAATTGGAAAGTAAGAATTTCTAGTATGACTTGTTTGGCTTGATTACGATTTGGCAAAGTGAAAACAAACAAAACATGTTTTTCTATTTATTTGAAATGTTTCACGAGGCAGTTGCCTTGGGAGAGCAGTAAGTGAAATCCTGCAGTTTTATAAAAGTATATAGGTATCGGATCCGGCCGTAGAGGAAGCTCCCAAATAAGTAAGGCCTGGCCATTGGTTTGTTTGTTTTGCCCTACATATTACCAGTACACCCAACGGTTATGAATATTTGTTAGTGGTGTTAATACCGTGTTTGATTTATTGTGTGGGGTCTTTTTTAATTTGGTTCTAAACCAGGTAAGCAGAATGATGGAAATGGTTTAGGAAGAACAGGGATAGGAAATGGAAAGAAAATACTTAATAGGGTTGACTGACCTATGTGTGATTCTGACCATGAGAATGAGAGAGAGCGCTGACCAGAATGAGGGACACCTGTCTCTAGTCTATTTTACCTTTGTAAGGACCGACGCCGGACAGGAGAAGCAGGGATGGGGAGTCAAACATTTATTCAGGAACAGACATAGAACACGACACGAACAGTGTCAGCACACGGGTAAACAAGGACATATGACAAAGAATCAATCCCGAAGCAGGGAACAGAGCTAGGGAACAGACAGATATAGGGAAGGCAATAACACAAGTAATAGAGTTCAGCTGAGTCAAATGAGTACAGATGCGCGTGACGGGGAAAGGCAGGTGTGTGTACTGATGGTGGCTTGATTGTGTAATCCTGGAGAGCCTGGCGCCCTCGAGTGCCAGGGGAGGAAGACAATACCCAGCGTCCCACCTGGGCGAACAAGCCCGAGACATAGGCACTGGGCAAGCCGGCTGGGGAAGGGGGAGGAAGAGCGGGAGCAGGCGTGACAACCTTATGGGATACAATTTCCGTATGTAGTTATCAAGAGTTGTAATTCTAATTTGATGTGTTATTCTAATTAGTTTATTTTGGATTTAACAGGCAGTGGTTTTTTATTTGTATTACTGGTTCCCCGGGGCCCTTTGGTAGATATGCAAATGTATTTCTTCATGTCTGCATATAAAAAGAAGAAAAGTATTTCCCACCTCTACTTGTATATGAAGAAGTGTATTGCTGTTGTTGTATTTGTTTGTTTTTGTCTTGTTTTGATATAAATCTCATCAGATTGGGTCTGCTGTACGGTCGGGATTTTCCCCCTAAGGGGTAACTCTGCAGGGAGGTCGTCAGTATGATAAAGGGATTATAAGCAAATTTGCTAAATCAACACACTTGTTGAAACCAATCATCAGTCATTTGTGTAAGTGCTGTGCTTGTTGAATGTCCTTCCCTATAAGTGTGCTGAAAGTCTGTTGTCGATTTGTTTACTGTAAAATAGCATTGTATCAGTAATTTTCCATCCAAGTTGTCAGACCCCAGTGGCTTGTCATTGTTGATAGACAACAATATTTCCTTCACCTCTTCCACACTCACTTTAGGGAATTAAAAATGACATCATTTGGTCAGATATACTTGGATGTGTAGTGTTGCTGGCATGTCATGCATAAGTTTGCTAATCTATCCAATGAAACAATTATTAAAGTATTTGGCAATATCAGTCAGTTTTGTGATGAATGAGCCATCTGATTCAATGAATGATGGAGATGGGTTTGCCTAATTTGTTCCCAAAATTTCATTGAAGGTGCTCCAAAACTTTTCACTATCATTCTTTATGTCATTTATCTTTGTTTCATAGTGTAGTTTCTTCTTCTTTTTATTCAGTTTAGTCACATGACTTCTCAATTTGCAGTATGTTTGCCAATCGGTTGTGCAGTTAGACTTATTTGCCATTCCTTTTGCCTCATCCCTATCAACCATACAATTTTTCAATTCCTCATCAATCCATACCTATTACTAGCCTGTTCAACCTTTCTTTTGTGTCGTCTGAGATTCCCAAAGATTGGAAAGCAGCTGCGGTCATCCCCCTCTTCAAAGGGGGGGAACACTCTTGACTCAAACTGCTACAGACCTATATCTATCCTACCCTGCCTTTCTAAGGTCTTCGAAAGCCAAGTCAACAAACAGATTACCGACCATTTTGAATCTCACCATACCTTCTCTGCTATACAATCTGGTTTCAGAGCTGGTCATGGGTGCACCTCAGCCACGCTCAAGGTCCTAAACGATATCTTAACTGCCATCGATAAGAAACATTACTGTGCAGCCGTATTCATCGATCTGGCCAAGGCTTTCGACTCTGTCAATCACCACATCCTAATCGGCAGACTCGACAGCCTTGGTTTCTCAAATGATTGCCTCGCCTGGTTCACCAACTACTTCTCTGATAGAGTTCAGTGTGTCAAATCGGAGGGTCTGCTGTCCGGACCTCTGGCAGTCTCTATGGGGGTGCCACAGGGTTCAATTCTTGGACCGACTCTCTTCTCTGTATACATCAATGATGTCACTCTTGCTGCTGGTGAGTCTCTGATCCACCTCTACGCAGACGACACCATTCTGTATACTTCTGGCCCTTCTTTGGACACTGTGTTAACAACCCTCCAGGCAAGCTTCCATGCCATACAACTCGCCTTTCGTGGCCTCCAATTGCTCTTAAATACAAGTAAAACTAAATGCATGCTCTTCAACTGATCGCTGCCTGCACCTGCCCGCCTGTCCAACATCACTACTCTGGACGGCTCTGACTTAGAATACGTGGACAACTACAAATACCTAGGTGTCTGGTTAGACTGTAAACTCTCCTTCCAGACCCACATCAAACACCTCCAATCCAAAGTTAAATCTAGAATTGGCTTCCTATTTCGCAACAAAGCATCCTTCACTCATGCTGCCAAACATACCCTTGTAAAACTGACCATCCTACCAATCCTCGACTTCGGCGATGTCATTTACAAAATAGCCTCCAATAACCTACTCAACAAATTGGATGCAGTCTATCACAGTGCAATCCGTTATGTCACCAAAGCCCCATATACTACCCACCATTGCGACCTGCACGCTCTCGTTGGCTGGCCCTCGCTTCATACTCGTCGCCAAACCCACTGGCTCCATGTCATCTACAAGACCCTGCTAGGTAAAGTCCCCCCTTATCTCAGCTCGCTGGTCACCATAGCATCTCCCACATGTAGCACACGCTCCAGCGGGTATATCTCTGTAGTCACCCCCAAAACCAATTATTTCTTTGGCCGCCTATCCTTCCAGTTCTCTGCTGCCAATGACTGGAACGAACTACAAAAATCTCTGAAACTGGAAACACTTATCTCCCTCACTAGCTTTAAGCACCAACTGTCAGAGCAGCTCACAGATCACTGCACCTGTACATAGCCCACCTATAATTTAGCCCAAACAACTACCTCTTTCCCTACTGTATTTATTTTATTTATTTATTTATTTTGCTCCTTTGCACCCCATTATTTTTTTTATTTCTACATTCTTCCACTGCAAATCTACCATTCCAGTGTTTTACTTGCTATATTGTATTTACTTTGCCACCATGGCCTTTTTTTGCCTTTACCTCCCTTATCTCACCTCATTTGCTCACATCGTATATAGACTTGTTGATACTGTATTATTGACTGTATGTTTGTTTTACTCCATGTGTAACTCTGTGTCATTGTTTGTGTTGAACTGCTTTGCTTTATCTTGGCCAGGTCGCAGTTGTAAATGAGAACTTGTTCTCAACTGGCCTACCTGGTTAAATAAAGGTGAAATAAAATATAAAAAATCCATCGGGCTTTAACAGTTTATACAGTAATTTTCTTAATGGATGCTCTTTATTAGTAACTGGGATAAGCAATTTCATAAATGTGTCAAGTGCAACGTCTTTTTGCTTCTCATTAGAAAATGTTGGTTTTCCTGGATATGGCTACTATATTGTGATCACTACATCCGATGGATCTGGATATTGCTTTCAAGCATATTTCTGCAGCATTAGTAAAGATGTGATCAGTACATGTTGATGCTTTTTGTAACTACCCTGGTAGGTTGACTGATAACCTGACCCAGGTTGCAGGCACTGGTCACAATTTGAAGTTTTTTCTTGAGTGGGCAGCTTGATTAAAGCCAGTCAATATTTCAATCAGCCCCAAAATATACCTCTCTTTTGATATCACAGACATTATCAAGCATTTCACACATTATCCAGATAATGACTGTTAGCACTTCATGGTCTATAGCAGCTTCCCACAATAATGGGTTTTAGGTGAGGCAGATTAACCTGTAGTCACATTACTTCAACAGTATTAAACATGAGATCCCCTCTAATCTTTAGAGAAATGTGGTTCTGAATATAAAGAGCAACACCTCCACCACTGGCATTCCTGTCTTTTCTGTAAATGTTATAACCTTGTATTGCTACCACTGCTACCACTATCTAAGTGAGTTTCAGAGAAAGTCAGAATATGAATGTCATCTGTTAGTAGCAAGTTATTCATTTCATGAACCTTGTTTCTTAAGCTACACATGTTAACGTGGGCTATTTTGAGCACTTTTCTGGGATTCTTGCTTGTTTTCATGACTTTACTGGGAGGCTTAGCAGAAGTAGATATTCTCAGGTTATTTATGTTAGTGCAGGGTGGGCTGCACACAGTGGGCTTCCTACTAGGGCACACCGCCTCAGTGCTAACAGCATAAATCTGGTTCATAGGCCCATGATTGCTACATACAATAGCTGTAGGATCAGCAGAGGCATTCAGGGCAGTTAGAGGGACATACGTTAGGTTACTTACATTATCTCTACCAATGCTCCGGGTATAATGTACATTTTCTAAAGCATTATGATGACTCAGCGACACAATGGTAGGGATTAACTGAGCTGGGCTTGGGTGATTGATAAGTCATTGTCTCAACGCAGCCTTATAATGCTGTGAAATTATCCAGGAACCCACATTATTTGGGTGGATCTCATCTTTCTTATAAAACGTATTTTATTTCCAAAAGGTATCGAAATTGTCAACAAAAGTTTATACACATTGAGCTGCAATAATCAGGTAGCCATTTGAGAAGAGAAAGAATCCTGTTAAAGCTTTCAATGTCACGATTCACAGAGGGATATGGTGTGTCTTTTATTAGTGTCTAGCAGAGAGTCAATCAGCTCTTTGAAATCCAGTTTCAACTGTTCAGAGCTGCACTTCATAATGTCATTAAAGCCCACATGGACTACGATAGAATCGATGTCCATGTCATGGCGTAGTACATTCAGGAGCGGCTTAGTTATGTAATTTATTTGAGCTCTGGGATAATTGTTTTTGCACCAGGAACAGTCACATTTCCTACCATGGAGTTTCCCAAAATCACAGCTGGCGAGAAGGGCGACGATATCCGCCCCACTCCCACACTTCACAGGATGGTGCAGGAGATGGAGAAGCCCCGCTCGATCCAGAGTAGGGACGGAAGGTTGCCGACAACGACTTTGAAATCTTAGGGGAAAGAGCAGGAGTAGACACGGCGGCCGCAGACACAGATACCCCCAGCGATGAAGGAGCAGGAAGATCAGGCTCTAGGGCGGCAAACTATTTGTTTTGCTCCGGGCCTCTAGTTGGGAGCACAGACTGCACAGACTGCATTGGGGAAGGCCGCTGTCTTCGGTTTCCACGGATCGTGACATGCGACCATCGCTGATTGCCATGTCCCTCTTGCTGTGCACCTTCGACTCCACTATCAGATGGGGGAGAAGATGGCTCCCCTGGTGAGCAAACTCCGGGCAACACCGGCCAGGCGGATAACAACAAAAGACAAGACAGAGATGCATCCAACGTGTGAACGCTGTCCATCCACCGGCGTAGAAAAGGTAAACATTCCACTCTGCGTTTTCGCAGTCTCTTACGTACCCTGGCGACCTGCGTGATCAAGGAAGCCACCTCAAGTCTATAATCCTCGACAAGCAAACAATTGCCGCATTGGAACTCTGAGTGATCCAGTTTGTCCTGAAACAAAGCGTAGTAGATACAGCTCCTACAGCGTTGGAACAGTTCATTTATTCTCCAGACAAAGCGGGCTCCATTGGAAAACTCATCTGGGACTAACTTTGTTAGCTCGATGGCTAACTCTAGCAGCTTTGCTAGGTTAGCAGCTCTTTCAAACAGACTCTAACCTAACAGCTAAGTGGGATTTCGGGATTGCGGTCCTAGCTGTTAAAAGATGTCGCGGAAACCATGTAAAAATAAGTTCAGCATTTATGTTTAACAAAAGATTGGTTACGTTTAGTAACAATCACAAACTGAGTGTTTCCATTATACAGTGTTCAGCTGCACACTCTGATGACGTCAGGACCAAAACACAGTGTGTAGATTGATGAGGGGAAAAAAACAATTTAAGCAATTTTAGAATACGGCTGTAATGTAACAAAATGCGGAAAAAGTGAAGGGGTCTGAATATTTTCTGAAGTACTGTATGTGTGTGTGTGTACGTGTGTGTGTGGTCGCTTACTTGTCTCCTTTGCTGCGAGCGATGCCGATGAGTTTCTCTATCCCGCCAGCGTCTCTCAGTGCTTTGGCGTTTTCCATGTTCTTAGTGATGACCTCATGCAGAGCGCAGCAGATAGCCGTTATCGTATCGTCTGACATGGTCTTACCAGGTGCCATCGGGCCCCCGGTACCTCCACTAGTCCCACCACTGCCCCCGGTACTGTTGCTGCTACTGCCAGGTAACCGGTGGACCAGGTCACGCATGGCGTATTTACCTGAGAGGAGAGCGGGACAAGAGTTAGTGCTTGGGTTAGAAATCTGAATGTCTGAAAGAGTATGCTTGTGTGTGTGTCAGGAAAGTAACAATCCTCATTGGTGTGGCCTGTGCTGTCCAGAGGTTACAGCCACTGACCTCGCCACACGTATGCCAGAGTCGGCATGGGTTCGAATCGACTCACTGCCCTTTGACTCACTCTCCACGGTCTTTCCACCACTTTACTATCTCTTCAGTAAAATGATGAAAGGAGTGAGACTGCCCCACTCCTTAAAAACAAAAACAAATTCAAAACAATCCTCATTAGTTCAAAAACAACTATCTTTTTTCCTCCTCATTTCCCTGGCTTGTCTTTAACAATCAAACAGTACAACACTTCTTCATTGATTGTTTGAGCAACTTCCTGACACTGTAGTTAAGGACAAATAACGTTATCTCTAAATCCCTAAACCTATCGGTCCTCAGTTTCTCTCAGCTTGGCCTGTCTGTCCTCAGTTTCTCTCAGCTTGGCCTGTCTGTGGAGCAGCCCTCTGATGAAGTCAACACACTGTGACTCATCTGGTATTTGGAAGAAGAGATTGACGTGGACGGGAGGAAATGAAGGGAAGAATCTGACATTAAAAGAATAGAGAGATGGAGAGAATGAAGAGAGCGAGGGAATAATTAAGAAGTCTGAGATGTCAGTATGCGAGAAAAACCTGAGTAAGAACCGGATTGAGGGAAGGATGGGAGGAAAGAAGGGAGGGAAGGAGGGAGGGAAGAATGAGTCTACTCTACACATTAGCCACATTAGTCGTCCATCACAATTCATCATTTCACATAATGTCAACATTGACACACATCTAGGAGGCGGACATCTTCCCTGATGATGACTCTTGAAGATGTCTCATCATCGATGAATGATAAACATGACATGTAAATAGTAGTGTCGACACACTGGTGAAGAGCTGCTCTTTCAGACTGACTCATCCTCTCTGGAGAAATGTCAGTTGTCCATGTGAGTGGATGGTTACCTAAACAGGAAATTGGAAGTCAATGGGTTCAGTGAAGATGGAGGAATAAAAAAAGCTGTCAATGTTTCAGCAGCACAGGACTAGGAACCCAGAAAATATACTGCATCTCTGCAGTGGCTTCTATCAAACTGTTTATTGGAGTCTCGAAACTGGAGGTGCTGAGGCAAAGTTGGTTGCAGAATATAAAGGCCTATAAAGATAAAAGGACTATCAAAGTTCATACACTCTTAGAAAAAAGCGTTTAAAACTGGTTCTTCAGCTGTCCTGACAGGAGAACCCTTTTTGGTTCCAGGTACAAACCTTTTTGGTTCCAGATAGAACCCTCTGTGCAAAGGCTTCTCAATGGAATCCAAAATAGTTCTACGTGGAACCAAAAGGCTTCTACCGGGAATCAAAAAGGGTTATTCAAAGGGTTCTCCAATGAGAACAGCCGAAGAACCCTTTTAGGATTTAGACAGCACCTTTTTTTTGCCATCATTTTTGTCATCATTTGTTATCATTGCAATTCACAAGACCCATCTTCCCACTGCTGGTAACTCCTCTCTCTGTCCTAAAGGTTCTGTATGGATAATAGTAATACATTTTAATCAGGGCTGGTGAAATTCCTGCTGTGTCATGCAAACAGCTTAAAACATCAACACACCCCAATCATTTACAAAATGAAGGAAAACACATGCACAGACACACAGTTTCCTAAGCACCACATATTATTAGCAGAGAGTGGTGAGTTAATTGGGGAAGTCTTATCTGTCCTGGCAGGCTGAAGAGAGAGAGACTGAATGGACTGTCTTCACCGAGAGGACAATACCAAGACTGACTAAACCACTATAAACCTGGGTGAGCCTACTCTACTGGCCAGGGTTTGGTGGGAGACAGAACTGATAAGAGGAGAGAGACAGAACTGATGAGAGAGAGAGAGAGAGAGACAGACAGAGAGAGAGAGAGAGACAGACAGACAGACAGAGAGAGAGAGAGACACACAGACAGACAGAGAGAGAGAGAGAGACAGACAGACAGAGAGAGAGAGAGAGAGACAGACAGACAGAGAGAGAGAGGGATAGACAGACACACAGAGAGAGAGAGAGAGAGAGAGAGAGGGGGGGGGGGGGAGAAGACAAGGAAGCAAGGAATTATGTATTTTCACACAACCCCGAACAGGGCCTTGGACTAACCTTGCCAGTGGCTGAACCTGGGTGTTTCATTATTATAACATTAATAAAGTGTGATATGTCTCATTGACTACAGGGGGCACCATATCACAAGCAACCAGGTTAGCAGTGGTGTGAAGTACTTAAATAAAAATACTTTAAAGTACTACTTAAGTTGTTTTGGGGGTATCTGTACTTAACTTTAATATTTATAATTTTGACAAGTTTTACTTTTACTTCACTACATTCTGAAAGAAAAGAATGTACTCGTTACATTTTGAATGCTTAACAGAACAGGAAAATGGTCAAATTGCACACTAATCAAGAGAACATCCTTAGTCATTCCTACTGCCTCTGATCTGGCGGACTCTCTAAACAAAAATTCTTCATTTGTAAATTATGTCTGAGTGGTTGAGTGTGCCCCTGGCTATCTGTAAATAAAATAAAAAACATGAAAATGGTGCCTTCTAGTTTGTTTAACATAAGGAAGTTGAATTGATTTATACTTTTACTTTTGATACTTAAGTCTATTTAAAACCAAATACTTTTAGACTTTTACTGAAGTAGTATTTTACGGCGTATCTTTTTTCTAAGTTATCTTTACTTTTATTTAATGACAATTGGGTACTTTTTCCACCACTGCAGGTCAGTCAACTAAAGTCCCTCTGGAACAATTATTTAACCATGGATTCAATTTCCCTGCCTCTGTACATTCTTTAATAACATATGGACATATGGAAATGTGGGTATATATAGTACCCGGCTATAGGTAATTAACTAGCCTCATGCACTTCAGAATGGATCTAAAACGGACTGTTCTCCGAGGCCCTTTACGGCGTGAATCCACTTCAAGCCAGGTCTGCAAATGTCACTGTGAAAGATTAACATTGGCCAGACAGATACTGTATATTACTGACTTTCCCGAGCAATAATGGTTAAATGGATACCAGAAATCACCCATTTCTCCAAAGTAAATGGCCAGCAATGTGGGCAATGCTTCCTCTTTAGGAGATACGGAAAAGGAAAAAGCCCACAGACATCAAAGATAAAACAAAGCTGTTTAAAAGCGGTTGGAAACTAAGGTAAATTGGAAACTCTAGCTATTAGAGATAGGGGTTTCAGCGAGTGCAGGATTTCACACCTGTAATATCTGTCTCTCTGAGGCTGCTTTGATGTGGCTGGGTGACAGGACAGAGAAGATAAGCTCTTCCGCTGAAATATTCCCCCTCGGAATACCTGTGGCTGCTCCATTAAAATGAGACTGCCGTAGGTGATACGAACACACAAACATGCGCGCACGCTGGCCCGCACACACGCTCGCACACATGCATGTGAACACATGCACGCACACACACATACACGCAGCACATTCAGGAATGCACACGCACCCGCACACACACATGCACGCACACATACACACACACACAAAAGAGACAGGGGTTGATAATACACGTTTGAAATGTGGTGAAATGAAATGTGGTGAATACAAACTTAATTTTGTAATACCTGTCTGGAATAGCGATGCCATCCTTAGTAGTGATGGAATGAGTTTCAGATTTGTAATTATATTCCAGATTACTTCACCACAATCTATGCTTACTTCTGACAGAATATACCGAAAGAACTTTGAAACGTTCCAAGTACATGGCTGACAAATCTTGTTAATGTAAGCCATCCCTGGCACCATAACTCTGTAAGTACACATTAGAATGATCATCTACGTACTCATTCTCTCATGATGTATATAAGTCTATTTCCAACGCTACAGGCTGGTAGGGGAAGCAGGGAAGACTGGCAGAAAGGAAATGTAACGGGCAAATTGAAAGTGAAGTACAGTCACACGTGGTACTAATCCCGTAGAGAGAGAGCACGAGTGAGCAAAAGAGTGTACGACTAAAGCTTACCAGATCATTTCACTCACACTCTGTACTCCAGAGTTAGTTTCTCTGTGGCACTCCTTTGTGTTTTGTTAGTGCAAAAATGTGTGCGTGTGTATAAGTGTGTGTAGTGAGTCTCTAGTTAGACGGTGCCCTGCGGAAACTGACTCCTCCGCACCCTCAGTGTGTGCCTGTGTGTGTGTGTGCCCTGCGGACCCTGACTCCTCTGCAGATTCAGGAACCTGTAATTAATGGCCGCCTGCAGCTCCCTCCCTGTGTTTCCACGGTAACCCTCCTGCGCACTGATGTCTTCATCCCGAGACACAAAGACAGGAGCCACAAAGAGAGGACTACATGAACTAATATACATAGGACCCAGACATAGAGAGAGACAAAGAGATAGATAGATATATATATATAGAGAGACAGAGAAACATAGTGAGAGAGAGAGACAGAGAGAGAGAGAGAGACAGAGAGAGGGAGAGGGTGGGAAAGGGGAAGAGAGAGGGACAGAAGGAGCGAGAGGAGAGAGAATGGCTCCATGGCGGACTACATAAGCTAACATACTGTAGCAGGTCTGAAACCAGACACGGGCGAGAGTGAGGGAGAGGAGAGAAGGAGGGGCAGTAGAATGGTTAGGGGTGGAGGGAGAGGGGAGAAGGAGGGAAGGTAGAATGGTCAGGGGTGGAGGGAGAGGAGAGAAGGAGGAGAAGTAGAATGGTCAGGGGTGGAGGGATGTCTGAGGATGAGAGAGGTGAAAGGGAGGGAAAGAGGGGGGAGACGGCCATGTTACACTTCAATTAGTTTTTGTTTTACTGTACTGTGCATCATACATCACCCATAGCTGCTAGAGCTAGACGATCTGTATCCACTCTATTCCCCTGAGAGAAAAGCCCTCCTCTGTCTCCTTGGCACACGCATGCCAATTTCACGTGTGTCAAATTACCAACTATAAGTAAATTGTAGCAAGCGATGTCGCTGACAGTTATTGAGTCAAAATGGGATTCAATCGCCACATAAACCATACATTATACAAATCCAACAGATGAATAGGAGAGACAAACAAAAACTTGACAGATCAGTTGAATAATGCCAGGTGATGTTGAAAATACGACTAAATCACATTACTGCTAGAGCTGAATAAAACACACGCTGTATATCCTCCTAACAACATCTTAGCTTTCTTTTTCTCTTTCCTTCCGTGTATCCTTCTGTCTCTTTCCCTCTCTCCTCTTATCCCCTCTTACTTTCCCCCAGTCAGCATCCTACCTGACAATGATAAAAGAGGACAGTACTCCGGTGGCCGTGAGAATCGCAGGTAATTGTCTCGACTGTTTAAATCTAAAACCACTACTGCTCTATCAACGCTAAACCACAACGGCACAACACTGCTTAACCACAACAACACTGCTTTTCCCAATGACACAGCCTTTTAGCGTTGACAGCACCAAAGGCTTAACACAACTTAGAAGTTAGTGGGAAATATGAGATGTTTGACAATGCTCTTAGGTTGAATCCACACCATGGGAAATGACAAAGGACTAGCACAGAAAACAGTCTTAGTGGCAATCAGCTTGATAGACGTTTTTTGCCGCTTAGCTTTTCCCAATGCCTTTGTTGTTTCTCAAGGTTGGAATAGCTTCAATACAGTACAAAGGTATTCTCTGTCTTACCCGTTGCTATTTGTCATTCAAGCTCATAAAATGGGATATCTAGAATAATAATGTGTAAAAGCATTCTTTCGGAGTAACACTTACGATTTTGTCATTTCAAGGTTGTGAAATAGATTCTATATTGTATCAGGTGTACATACGGTAACTGTAGGCTTTCTTTGTGTTTAATTATAACATTAAACTTAATGAACATCCTGTTGCATATAAACCTCTATAGTGTATTCCCTGCTGTCCTCACATATAAACTCAACCTCTACCCTAGAGCACACTACCCCCCCCCCCCCCCCAGCCCGCTCTCTCTCTGGTTCAATAGAATTACTACCAATATAAGCTGTGTTATACAGCGCCGCTGAATTACTACGAAGTGTATTCAAACGAAACCGCTCGACAAATTGGAATTGATTTTCCCGTGAATTTGTGAGGGATTACATTATTCAGCCTGGCGTCTCTTGTGGTGCAGAGACCAAAACAACACACTGTGTCTTTCTGTTAAAGCTAAACGCTGGGTTATGCCTTCCACTCCTATACAGGAGACGGCAGACATTGTAACTTGGGTAATATTTGTACTCACCCCCCTGATGGTTAAGGTTGGAATTGGGTGTAAAATACTGATGCTAGATCTGTGGTTAGGGAACAGTTCTACCTTGAGCGTATCTGTACAAAGCCAAAGAGCTTATTATTGAATCGGGAGGCCTTGTGAGGTCTGTACAGTGAGACAAGTAGACAGTCATTAGCCGTGCGCTTCACATTCGCTAACCCTCCTTTGATCTGCCCCAATCACAGATGCCACTGAAGACTCCTCAGCTGCAATCGCTCAGTTATACTGACAACCCACAGCTGACCAGAGCTGATGCAATGTGAAGTGTGTGTGTCTTACCTATCAGTTCTTTGTTTCTGATGTCCAGGGCCATATTCCTGAGTGCGGTGGCCACGGCACACACCACACGGTCATTGTCTATCCTCAACAACTCCACCAGGATAGGAAGGCCTTTCTCTTTACGCACCGCAGCCCGGATATACACAGACCACTGGAGAGAGAGGGGGAAGAGTTAGACTGACGGACCACTGTAGAGGGAGGTGAAGAGTTAGACTGACGGACCACTGTAGAGGGAGGGGAAGAGTTAGACTGACGGACCACTGTAGAGGGAGGGGAAGAGTTAGACTGACGGACCACTGGAGAGAGAGGGGGAAGAGTTAGACTGACGGACCACTGTAGAGGGAGGTGAAGAGTTAGACTGACGGACCACTGTAGAGGGAGGGGAAGAGTTAGACTGACGGACCACTGTAGAGGGAGGGGAAGAGTTAGACTGACGGACCACTGTAGAGGGAGGGGAAGAGTTAGACTGACGGACCACTGTAGAGGGAGGTGAAGAGTTAGACTGACGGACCACTGTAGAGGGAGGTGAAGAGTTAGACTGACGGACCACTGTAGAGGGAGGGGAAGAGTTAGACTGACGGACCACTGTAGAGGGAGAGGAAGAGTTAGACTGACGGACCACTGTAGAGGGAGGGGAAGAGTTAGACTGACGAACCACTGTAGAGGGAGGGGAAGAGTTAGACTGACGGACCACTGTAGAGGGAGAGGAAGAGTTAGACTGACGGACCACTGTAGAGGGAGGGGAAGAGTTAGACAGACGGACCACTGTAGAGGGAGGGGAAGAGTTAGACTGACGGACCACTGTAGAG
Source organism: Oncorhynchus mykiss (assembly GCF_057628025.1). Lineage (NCBI taxonomy): Eukaryota > Metazoa > Chordata > Actinopteri > Salmoniformes > Salmonidae > Oncorhynchus > Oncorhynchus mykiss. Next base: position 19,166,813 of record NC_143032.1, read on the forward strand.
GGAAGGGAAGAGTTAGACTGACGGACCACTGTAGAGGGAGGTGAAGAGTTAGATTGACGGACAGGAGGGGTTGAGTTAGACAGTACAGTAGGACCACCCCTACCTTCCAGCTGCCTGCAGCCAGGTTCTGCAGGGCTCCAGCCGCTCCCTCCAGTGTATCAGGGTTGGAGCACTCTGAAAGCAGGGTGAGGTAGGGCTTCACTATGGACGGGTGCCATAACATCTGGACCCCTTTAGGAGGGTCAGCTGAGTCTTGGAGAGGGCCTACACCATCCCACTATAGGAGGAGGGAGAGAGAGGGGCAAGAGAGATAGAAAGAGCGAAGGGATGGGAGTGAGGGGGTTGTGGGGGTAAGGAAAAAGAGAGTTAGAAATAGGGAGAATAGTATTCTCCACATCTATCTCTGCGCTTTCATTAGCAATATAGCTGTGTATGCCCCTCAAATTCCCACTTCTCTGTAGACTAAAACTAGGCAGTACACCCTCCATCAACAGCTCTGAGTGTATATGTCAAGATAGAAACCCTTTCCCTTTGATCAATCAATCAAAGGGAAAATCTTCATGATGCCTACTCTAGGTTCTGATCTGCCTACTCTAGGTTCTGATCTGCCTACTCTAGGTTCTGATCTGCCTAATCTAGGTTCTGATCTGCCTACTCTAGGTTCTGATCTGCCTAATCTAGGTTCTGATCTGCCTACTCTAGGTTCTGATCTGCCTAATCTAGGTTCTGATCTGCCTAATCTAGGTTCTGATCTGCCTACTCTAGGTTCTGATCTGCCTAATCTAGGTTCTGATCTGCCTACTCTAGTTTCTGATCTGCCTACTCTAGGTTCTGATCTGCCTACTCTAGGTTCTGATCTGCCTACTCTAGGTTTTGATCTGCCTACTCTAGGTTCTGATCTGCCTACTCTAGGTTCTGATCTGCCTACTCTAGTTTCTGATCTGCCTACTCTAGGTTCTGATCTGCCTAATCTAGGTTCTGATCTGCCTACTCTAGGTTTTGATCTGCCTACTCTAGGTTCTGATCTGCCTACTCTAGGTTCTGATCTGCCTACTCTAGTTTCTGATCTGCCTACTCTAGGTTCTGATCTGCCTAATCTAGGTTCTGATCTGCCTACTCTAGGTTTTGATCTGCCTACTCTAGGTTCTGATCTGCCTACTCTAGGTTCTGATCTGCCTACTCTAGTTTCTGATCTGCCTACTCTAGGTTCTGATCTGCCTAATCTAGGTTCTGATCTGCCTACTCTAGGTTCTGATCTGCCTAATCTAGGTTCTGATCTGCCTACTCTAGGTTCTGATCTGCCTACTCTAGGTTCTGATCTGCCTACTCTAGGTTCTGATCTGCCTACTCTAGTTTCTGATCTGCCTACTCTAGGTTCTGATCTGCCTAATCTAGGTTCTGATCTGCCTACTCTAGGTTCTGATCTGCCTACTCTAGGTTCTGATCTGCCTACTCTAGGTTCTGATCTGCCTACTCTAGTTTCTGATCTGCCTACTCTAGTTTCTGATCTGCCTACTCTAGGTTCTGATCTGCCTACTCTAGGTTCTGATCTGCCTACTCTAGGTTCTGATCTGCCTACTCTAGGTTCTGATCTGCCTACTCTAGGTTCTGATCTAGGTTCTGATCTGCCTACTCTAGTTTCTGATCTGCCTAATCTAGGTTCTGATCTGCCTACTCTAGGTTCTGATCTGCCTAATCTAGTTTCTGATCTGCCTAATCTAGGTTCTGATCTGCCTACTCTAGTTTCTGATCTGCCTAATCTAGGTTCTGATCTGCCTACTCTAGGTTCTGATCTGCCTAATCTAGTTTCTGATCTGCCTAATCTAGGTTCTGATCTGCCTACTCTAGGTTCTGATCTGCCTACTCTAGTTTCTGATCTGCCTAATCTAGGTTCTGATCTGCCTACTCTAGTTTCTGATCTGCCTAATCTATGTTCTGATCTGCCTATTCTAGGTTCTGATCTGCCTACTCTAGGTTCTGATCTGCCTACTCTAGGTTCTGATCTGCCTACTCTAGTTTCTGATCTGCCTACTCTAGGTTCTGATCTGCCTACTCTAGGTTCTGATCTGCCTACTCTAGGTTCTGATCTGCCTATTCTAGGTTCTGATCTGCCTACTCTAGGTTCTGATCTGCCTAATCTAGGTTCTGATCTGCCTACTCTAGGTTCTGATCTGCCTACTCTAGGTTCTGATCTGCCTACTCTAGGTTCTGATCTGCCTACTCTAGGTTCTGATCTGCCTACTCTAGTTTCTGATCTGCCTACTCTAGGTTCTGATCTGCCTACTCTAGGTTCTGATCTGCCTACTCTAGGTTCTGATCTGCCTACTCTAGGTTCTGATCTGCCTACTCTAGGTTCTGATCTAGGTTCTGATCTGCCTACTCTAGTTTCTGATCTGCCTAATCTAGGTTCTGATCTGCCTACTCTAGGTTCTGATCTGCCTAATCTAGTTTCTGATCTGCCTAATCTAGGTTCTGATCTGCCTACTCTAGTTTCTGATCTGCCTAATCTAGGTTCTGATCTGCCTACTCTAGGTTCTGATCTGCCTAATCTAGTTTCTGATCTGCCTAATCTAGGTTCTGATCTGCCTACTCTAGTTTCTGATCTGCCTAATCTAGGTTCTGATCTGCCTACTCTAGTTTCTGATCTGCCTAATCTATGTTCTGATCTGCCTATTCTAGGTTCTGATCTGCCTACTCTAGTTTCTGATCTGCCTAATCTAGTTTCTGATCTGCCTACTCTAGTTTCTGATCTGCCTAATCTAGGTTCTGATCTGCCTACTCTAGGTTCTGATCTGCCTACTCTAGGTTTTGATCTGCCTACTCTAGGTTCTGATCTGCCTACTCTAGGTTTTGATCTGCCTACTCTAGGTTCTGATCTGCCTAATCTAGGTTCTGATCTGCCTACTCTAGGTTCTGATCTGCCTACTCTAGGTTTTGATCTGCCTACTCTAGGTTCTGATCTGCCTACTCTAGGTTCTGATCTGCCTACTCTAGGTTCTGATCTGCCTACTCTAGGTTCTGATCTGCCTACTCTAGGTTCTGATCTGCCTACTCTAGGTTCTGATCTGCCTACTCTAGGTTCTGATCTGCCTACTCTAGGTTCTGATCTGCCTACTCTAGGTTCTGATCTGCCTACTCTAGGTTTTGATCTGCCTACTCTAGGTTCTGATCTGCCTACTCTAGGTTCTGATCTGCCTACTCTAGGTTCTGATCTGCCTACTCTAGGTTTTGATCTGCCTACTCTAGGTTCTGATCTGCCTACTCTAGGTTCTGATCTGCCTACTCTAGGTTCTGATCTGCCTACTCTAGGTTCTGATCTGCCTACTCTAGGTTCTGATCTGCCTACTCTAGGTTCTGATCTGCCTACTCTAGGTTCTGATCTGCCTACTCTAGGTTTTGATCTGCCTACTCTAGGTTCTGATCTGCCTACTCTAGGTTCTGATCTGACTACTCTAGGTTCTGATCTGCCTACTCTAGGTTCTGATCTGCCTACTCTAGGTTCTGATCTGCCTACTCTAGGTTCTGATCTGCCTAATCTAGGTTCTGATCTGCCTACTCTAGGTTTTGATCTGCCTACTCTAGTTTCTGATCTGCCTACTCTAGGTTCTGATCTGCCTACTCTAGGTTCTGATCTGCCTACTCTAGGTTCTGATCTGCCTACTCTAGGTTCTGATCTGCCTACTCTAGGTTCTGATCTGCCTACTCTAGGTTCTGATCTGCCTACTCTAGGTTTTGATCTGCCTACTCTAGGTTCTGATCTGCCTACTCTAGGTTCTGATCTGCCTACTCTAGGTTCTGATCTGCCTACTCTAGGTTCTGATCTGCCTACTCTAGGTTTTGATCTGCCTACTCTAGGTTCTGATCTGCCTACTCTAGGTTCTGATCTGCCTAATCTAGGTTCTGATCTGCCTACTCTAGGTTCTGATCTGCCTACTCTAGGTTCTGATCTGCCTACTCTAGGTTCTGATCTGCCTAATCTAGGTTCTGATCTTTTATCATAAAACCTTTGGGAGATTGAGGAGAAATGTAACTCGAACAGTGCAGATAATGTGTCCTAACAGTTCTGAATGTGGTGAAAACTTTTTGGAGACATTTTGTATTTTTAACTGTTTGTAACCAGAGTGAATGAGAGCTGAGCTGATTGAACAAAGCCCTCATAGCTTGTGCGCAACAGAGCATATGATTGGTCCGTGGGGAGGGATCTGAGCGAATAGCAAAGCAGCAGTAGTAGTGACTGATGCCTGGAGTGTGAAGGAGGGAAGAAATAACGAGTGATTGAAGGTTTGAGCCAAAAGAAAAAGAGAGACAAAGATGCTCATCTGACAGTTAATACATAATAAAATAGTTTGTGGTCTTTTCATGTTCTCTGTTTGAAGCTTTCACTTTGATTCATAATTTGGATCATCATTTATTAGTCTGTCCCTTCAGAAAATCCCTGCAGTGATCAAATTATATGGCTTGGTGAGAGCTTTTGCCATATGTGTTTGCCTATACTGTGTGTATGTGTGTGTGTGTGTGTGTGTGTGTAACAGGGTTGGTTATGCTTCCACTTGCCACTTCAAAAATATGTATTTAGATGTTTATGTATTCAGATTGTCTGTGTATGTCTCTGTGTGTGTGTGTGTCCACCTGGTCCTGTCCCTTCTTCTTCTTCTTCTTCTTGCCCCAGCAGCCTGAGGTCTCTCCGTCACGTCCGTTGGCGTCACACAGCAGACCGTCCAGCTCTTCTGAACCCAGCTGCTGGCCCTGAGACGTCTCCGCTGCCAGTCGGTAGGACAGGTTACGCAGTATACACACACAGTTTTCTATGGTCTACATGGGGGAGGGGAGAGCGCGGGGAGAGGGAGAGAGAAAGGAATATGATCATTTAACCTACTAAAGAGCAAGTACCCTACGAAAATGTGTGTGTGTGTGTGTGTGTGTGTGTGTGTGTGTGAAGCAGCACTTAAAAGGAAGGGTGCCTAATTCCATTCGAGAATCGGGACGTGCTCTAACTTTCAAATTAGCTTAAAGAAATTCTCTCAAATTAGGAAAAATGAGTCCGAAACATCGTATCACACTCCATTTAACATTATGTTAGGAGAAGGCGAATTAGCAACAGCAGAGGAGTGTGTGTGTCTGTGCATGTGTGTTAGCGTGTGTGAGTGCCTGTGTAAAGTATCACACATAAGGAGCGTTTGGAAGTGATATGGAAAGCAGACTACGTGGAAATAACAAAGAAAAATCAATCATTTGGTACGACTCCTGTTTTTTAGAAGTCTCTCAGACCGATCCTTTACACAAGCAACTATAATGACGCTAATTGAACAGAATACTTAGACTGACTATATGGCTTTTCTGGCATTACAGACATAATACAAACACTGAGTCGCTCCAATTAGCTCCAACAGACCTGTTAGAGGAGACCTGTTAGAGGAGTTAGTTGTTTACCTCTGAAAACAGCCGAGGTAAATAACTCCAAAGATAAACAACAGGTGCACAACTCTAGAGGTAAACAACAGGTAAACAACTCTAGAGGTAAACAACAGGTAAACAACTCCAGCTGTAAACAGGTAAACAACTCCAGAAGTAAACACAGGTAAACAACTCCAGAAGTAAACACAGGCAAACAACTCCAGAAGTAAACACAGGTAAACAACTCCAGAAGTAAACACAGGTAAACAACTCCAGAAGTAAACACAGGTAAACAACTCCAGAAGTAAACACAGGTAAACAACTCCAGAAGTAAACACAGGTAAACAACTCCAGATGTAAACACAGGTAAACAACTCCAGATGTAAACACAGGTAAACAACTCCAGAAGTAAACACAGGTAAACAACTCCAGATGTAAACACAGGTAAACAACTCCAGATGTAAACACAGGTAAACAACTCCATAAGTAAACAACATGTAAACAACTCCAGAAGTAAACACAGGTAAACAACTCCAGATGTAAACACAGGTAAACAACTCCAGATGTAAACATCAGGTAAACAACTCCTGATGTAAACAACTCCAGATGTAAACAACATGTAAACAACTCCAGATGTAAACAACATGTAAACAACTCCAGATGTAAACACGGGTAAACAACTCCAGATGTAAACAACATGTAAACAACTCCAGAGGTAAACATCAGGTAAACAACTCTGGAAGTAACCAACACAGGTAAACAACTCTGGAGGTAAACTGCAACAGGGAATGAAGGTTGGTTTAATTTCACTTATTGAACAGAGTGACAGGATGAAGGTAGAGAAAGAAAGTGGGAGGTAGACAAAATAGAAGAGAAAGACAGAATATAAAGATTAAAGAAAGAGAGAGAGATAGAGGCTAGATCAGGAGGACAGAAAGTCCACAAAAATAATGAAAAGTGTCACCCTGTCAGAGTGTCTCCTAATAACTTGGGACTTGTCAATGACAATGGCTATTGGCCCCATGCTTGCCAATCAATTATCGTTACTGTGGAGACACCAGAGCCCTCCTATGAATGTGCAGAGTTACATTCCAAATCGCTATTTCCATTATGTGTCAGGTGCGTGAATGAGGACCCAAAAGCGAATTAACAAACAGAGTTTCTTTAATGATGAACACACGTGGGCTCAGATGGACAGGTAGATTCCGACAGGACAGGACAAGGTTGCAGCAAACACGATGATAGTCTGGTTCAGGCATGAGACACACAAACAAGAATCCGACAAAGACAGGAGCAGAAACAGAGAGAGATATAGGGACCTAATCAGAGGGAAAAAGGGAACAGGTGGGAAAAGGGGTGAATGAGGTAGTCAGAGAAGACAAGGAACAGCTGGGGGAAAGAGGGACAGAAACGGTAACCTAGTACGACCAGCAGAGGGAGACAGGGTGAAAGGAAAGGACAGAAAGACACAACATGACAATACATGACAGTACCCCCCCACTCACCGAGCGCCTCCTGGCGCACTCGAGGAGGAAACCTGGCGGCAACGGAGGAAATCCTCGATCAGCGCACGGTCCAGCACGTCCCGAGAGGGAACCCAACTCCTCTCCTCAGGACCGTACCCCTCCCAATCTACGAGGTACTGGTGACCACGGCCCCGAGGACGCATGTCCAAAATCCTACGGACCCTGTAGATGGGTGCGCCCTCGACAAGGATGGGGGGGGGGGGGGGAGACGAGCGGGGGCGCGAAGAACGGGCTTGATACAGGAGACATGGAAGACCGGGTGGACGCGACGAAGGTATCGCGGAAGAAGAAGTCGAACTGCGACAGGATTAATGACCCGAGAAATACGGAACGGACCAATGAACCGCGGGGTCAACTTGCGAGAAGCCGTCTTAGAGAACCTATCGACAACCGTAAGAATAACAGTCTTCCCCGCTGACGAAGGCAGTCCGGTGACAAAATCTAAGGCGATGTGAGACCACGGTCGAGAGGGAATGGGAAGCGGCCTGAGACGGCCGGCAGGAGGGGAGTTACCGGACTTAGTCTGCGCGCAGACCGAACAAGCAGCCACGAAACGACGCGTGTCATGCTCCCGGGTGGGCCACCAAAAACGCTGGCGAATGGAAGCAAGCGTACCCCGAACGCCAGGGTGGCCGGCTAACTTGGCCCACTGAAGAACGGCCAGACGAGTAGGAACGGGAACGAAAAGAAGGTTCCTAGGACAAGCGCGCGGCGACGGAGTGCGAGTGAGCGCTTGCTTTACCTGCCTCTCAATTCCCCAGACAGTCAACCCGACAACACGCCCCTCAGGGAGAATCCCCTCGGGGTCAGTGGAGGCTACTGAAGAACTGAAGAGACGAGATAAAGCATCAGGCTTGGTGTTCTTAGAGCCCGGACGATAAGAAATCACGAACTCGAAACGAGCGAAAAACAGCGCCCAACGCGCCTGACGCGCATTAAGTCGTTTGGCAGAACGGATGTACTCAAGGTTCCTATGGTCAGTCCAAACGACAAAAGGAACGGTCGCCCCCTCCAACCACTGTCGCCATTCGCCTAGGGCTAACCGGATGGCGAGCAGTTCGCGGTTTCCCACATCATAGTTACGTTCCGACGGCGACAGGCGATGAGAAAAATACGCGCATGGGTGGACCTTGTCGTCAGAGAGGGAGCGCTGAGAAAGAATGGCTCCCACGCCCACCTCTGACGCGTCAACCTCGACAACGAACTGTCTAGAGACGTCAGGTGTAACAAGGATAGGAGCGGATGTAAAACGATTCTTGAGGAGATCAAAAGCTCCCTGGGCGGAAACGGACCACTTAAAGCACGTCTAAACAGAAGTAAGGGCTGTGAGAGGAGCTGCCACCTGACCGAAATTACGGATGAAACGACGATAGAAGTTCGCGAAGCCGAGAAAGCGCTGCAGCTCGACGCGTGACTTAGGGGCGGGCCAATCAATGACAGCTTGGACCTTAGCGGGATCCATCTTAATGCCTTCAGCGGAAATAACAGAACCGAGAAATGTGACGGAGGAGGCATGAAAAGTGCACTTCTCAGCCTTCACAAAAAGACAATTCTCTAAAAGGCGCTGGAGGACACGTCGAACGTGCTGAACATGAATCTGGAGTGACGGTGAAAAAATCAGGATATCGTCAAGGTAAACGAAAACAAAGATGTTCAGCATGTCTCTCAGGACATCATTGACTAATGCCTGAAAGACAGCTGGAGCGTTAGCGAGGCCGAAAGGAAGAACCCGGTATTCAAAGTGCCCTAACGGAGTGTTAAACGCCGTCTTCCACTCGTCCCCCTCCCTGATGCGCACGAGATGGTAAGCGTTACGAAGGTCCAACTTAGTGAAAAACCTGGCTCCCTGCAGGATCTCGAAGGCTGAAGACATAAGAGGAAGCGGATAACGATTCTTCACTGTTATGTCATTCAGCCCTCGATAATCTATGCAGGGGCGCAGAGACCCGTCCTTCTTCTTGACAAAAAAAAACCCCGCTCCGGCGGGAGAGGAGGAGGGGACTATGGTACCGGCGTCAAGAGCTACAGACAAATAATCCTCGAGAGCCTTACGTTCGGGAGCCGACAGAGAGTATAGTCTACCCCGGGGGGGAGTGGTTCCCGGAAGGAGATCAATACTACAATCATACGACCGGTGTGGAGGAAGAGAGGTGGCCCTGGACCGACTGAACACCGTGCGCAGATCGTGATATTCCTCCGGCACCCCTGTCAAATCACCAGGCTCCTCCTGTGAAGAAGAGACAGAGGAAACAGGAGGGATAGCAGACATTAAACATTTCACATGACAAGAGACGTTCCAGGAGAGGATAGAATTACTAGACCAATTAATGGAAGGATTATGACAAACTAGCCAGGGATGGCCCAAAACAACAGGTGTAAAAGGTGAACGAAAAATTAAAAAAGAAATGGTTTCGCTATGATTACCAGAAACAGTGAGGGTTAAAGGTAGCGTCTCACGCTGAATCCTGGGGAGAGGACTACCATCCAGGGCGAACAAGGCCGTGGACTCCCTTAACTGTCTGAGAGGAATGTCATGTTCCCGAGCCCAGGTCTCGTCCATAAAACAGCCCTCCGCCCCAGAGTCTATTAAGGCACTGCAGGAAGCTGACGAACCGGTCCAGCGTAGATGGACCGACAAGGTAGTGCAGGATCTTGAAGGAGAGACAGGAGTAGTAGCGCTCACCAGTAGCCCTCCGCTTACTGATGAGCTCTGGCTTTTACTGGACATGAAGTGACAAAATGACCAGCAGAACCGCAATAGAGACAGAGGCGGTTGGTGATTCTCCGTTCCCTCTCCTTAGTCGAGATGCGGATACCTCCCAGCTGCATAGGCTCAGCTCCCGAGCCGGCAGAGGAAGATGGTAGTGATGCGGAGAGGGGGGCAACGGAGAACGCGAGCTCCTTTCCACGAGCTCGGTGACGAAGATCAACCCGTCGCTCAATGCGAATAGCGAGTTCAATCAAGGAATCCACGCTGGAAGGAACCTCCCGGGAGAGAATCTCATCCTTTACCTCTGCGCGGAGACCCTCCAGAAGACGAGCGAGCAAAGCCGGCTCGTTCCAGCCACTGGAGGCAGCAAGAGTGCGAAACTCAATAGAGTAGTCTGTTATGGATCGATTGCCTTGACATAGGGAAGACAGGGCCCTGGAAGCCTCCTCCCCAAAAACAGATCGATCAAAAACCCGTATCATCTCCTCCTTAAAGTCCTGATACTGGTTAGTACACTCAGCCCTTGCCTCCCAGATTGCCGTGCCCCACTCACGAGCCCGTCCAGTAAGGAGAGATATGACGTAGGCGACACGAGCAGTGCTCCTGGCGTAAGTGTTGGGCTGGAGAGAAAACACAATATCACACTGGGTGAGGAACGAGCGGCATTCAGTGGGCTCCCCAGAGTAACACGGCGGGTTATTGATTCTGGGCTACGGAGATTCGAAAGCCCTGGAAGTGGCCGGTGGATCGAGGCGGAGATGGTGAACCTGTTCTGTGAGGTTGGAGACTTGGGTGGCCAGGGTCTCAACGGCATGTCGAGCAGCAGACAATTCCTGCTCGTGTCTGCCTAGCATCGCTCCCTGGATCTCGACGGCTGAGTGGAGAGGATCCGAAGTCGCTGGGTCCATTCTTGGTCGGATTCTTCTGTCAGGTGCGTGAATGAGGACCCAAAAGCGAATTAACAAACAGAGTTTCTTTAATGATGAACACACGTGGGCTCAGATGGACAGGTAGATTCCGACAGGACAGGACAAGGTTGCAGCAAACACGATGATAGTCTGGTTCAGGCATGAGACACACAAACAAGAATCCGACAAAGACAGGAGCAGAAACAGAGAGAGATATAGGGACCTAATCAGAGGGAAAAAGGGAACAGGTGGGAAAAGGGGTGAATGAGGTAGTCAGAGAAGACAAGGAACAGCTGGGGGAAAGAGGGACAGAAACGGTAACCTAGTACGACCAGCAGAGGGAGACAGGGTGAAAGGAAAGGACAGAAAGACACAACATGACAATACATGACATTATGAAAGACCTGTGTTTATTCACTATCTAACTATCTAATCCTGGGGTTGTTCAATGACAGACGTATTTGTTTAAAATGTATCACTTGATGGTTTTCTTTCAAAGAGACAAATAATTGTGTTTTTTGGCAAAATGCTTCAGTTCCTTCAGAAAGTATGCCAAGAGTGTGTGAAGCTGTCATCAAGGCAAAGGGTGGCTACTTTGAAAAATCTCAAATCTCAAATATATTTTGATTTGTTTAACACTTTTTTGGTTACTATATGATTCCATGTGTTATTTCAAAATAGTACAAATAAAGATAAACCTTGAATGAGTAGGTGTGTCCAAAATTTGGACTGGTCCTGTTTGTAAATGAAATATTTCTGTATTGTTTTTACTTTGTCATTATGGGGTCTTGTGTGTGGATAGGTGAGAACATGTTGGTTTTTAAATCCATTTTGAATTCAGGCTGTTACACAACAAAATGTGGAATAAGTCAATGGGTATGAATACTTTCTGAAGTCACTGTATATATCCGCCTCACTTTCAGAGAAATAAGTAGTACTGCTAGGTTTTACACAGCCAAATGTAACAAATAACTACATTTACATTTTTAAAAACTTTTTCTCCCTAATTGGTAGTTACAGTCTTGTCCTATCGCTGCAACTGCCTTACGGACTCGGGAGAGGCGAAGGTTGAGAGCTATGCGTCCTCCAAAATACAACCCTGCCAAGCAGTTCCCGGCACAGTGCTCACTTAACCCGGAAGCCAGCCACACCAATGTGTCGGAAACACTGTCCAGCTGACGACTGAAGTCAGCTTGCAGGCACCCGGTCCGCCACAAGGAGTGCAACATGGAAATCCCAGCCAGCCAAATCCTTCCCTAACCTGGACGAAGCTGGGCCAATTGTGCACCACCTCATGGGTCTCCTGGTCACAGCCAGCTTTGACACAGCCTGGGATCAAACCAGGGTCTGAAGTGACGCCTCCATTTTGAATTCAGGCATTAGACCACTGCGCCACTCGGCAGGCCATAAATAACTACATTTCCAATAAAGAACTGCAAAAATGATACATTTGTGACATCAATATTGCAACAAAAAAAAAATCTATAATTAAATACAGCAATATGAGATCTGTATGTAAAACATTTACATTTATATTTTAGTCATTTAGCAGATGCTCTTATATAGAGCGACTTACAGTTAGTGCATTCATGTTAAGATAGCTAGGTGAGACAATCACATTTCACAGTCAAATATACAGGACAACAACATTCCATTCCAGCTAAACAATGGCTATATAGCATATTTTCAAACAACAAAAAAATCATACACATCAAAAATCTAAGAATCAAAAATCTGAGAACAGATTTTATATTTTACACACACATGAAAGTACCCATAAGCGATCCTTTCTTATGACAATTGGTGGATATAGTGTTTTGGAAATAAACTCCTTTTAGAGAGACTGAGCTAAAGCAACCTTGAGAAGGTAGCCATCCACAATGTTTCTCTACTACTGTATTGAACTGATGGACACACACACGCAGACCCCCACACACACCTTGCTGTCGATGTCGTTGCTGCCCAGAGCGGTCTGTATGATGTAGAGGAGGGAGTCTGTCAGTCCGTCACACTCTCTCATCCTCCTCCTGGCCTCCTCTCCAGCAGAACTCACATTTCTGAAACACACAGAGGGATGGGGACAAGATAATTTGATTCACCACAGGGTATGACCCTGTAAAACTCTAACATTGGGATTCGGGAATGGTATCCACCCAAAAGGGAAATGCAAGATTTTTGTAATCTTTAAAAAAACGTATTATATATATATATATATATTATTTTTTTTACCCCAATTTCGTGGCATCCAATTGGTAGTTACAGTCTTGTCTCATCACTGCAACTCCCATACGGACTCAGGAGAGCCGAAGGTCAAGAGCTGTGCATCCTCCAAAACACAACCCAACCCAACCAAGCCGCACTGCTTCTTGACACAATGCCTATTTAACCAGGAATCCAGCTGCACTAATGTGTCGGAGGCAACACCGTACACCTGGCGACCGCGTCAGCGTGCACTGAGCCCGGCCCGTCACAGGAGTCACAATGGGACAAGGACATCCCTGCCGGTCAAACCCTCCCCTACCAACGCTAGGCCACTATTGAGCTGCCACATGGGTCTCCCAATCGGCTGTGACACAGCCTGGACTCGAACCTAGAATCTCTGGTGGCACAGCTAGCACTGTGCTGCAGTGCCGTAGACCACCGTGCCACTCAGGAAGCCAGGGAAATGCACGATTGAACCAGAATGAAGGACTAAAAATGAATATGTTTGTGTGTGTGAGCATGTGTGTGTGTCTGCTCTTTGCTCTAGTTTTTACAGTCACATTGGATTTATTAACTACAAAACGTTAAGGCTTGTTTTTAATTCAGGTGCCGCTCAACACATACACCCTTGTTAGCTAGCTTCAGTCAAGGGCGTGAAATTGAGCCAACTCTCAAACGTTCAAGTACTGTATGTATTTTAGAATAATTCTGTTGTCCAGTGAAGTAATGATAGGCCTACTCAACTAGCTCTCACAGTCTCATGTCAGAATTAGACGTTCATCCATGTTTCCCAAATGTAACGTTTTGAAGTTGTTGCAAACATCACATTTAGAGGTGTTTAGGGTTAAGTTTAGGCATTAACTCCTAACTCTTAAGGTTAAGGAATGAACACAAAATGGTTTAGGTAAGGGTTAAGGTTTGGGATAAACTTAAAACAAAATTTAAAAAGCAACTTTATATTGCTGAATTTGAACTTGCAACATCTGGAATCAGATGCTTACACCCATCTGCCATCTATGTCCACAATGCCCTAGCAAAACCGAAACCTACTTCAATATAACGTCGCTCACTGTTGCCCCTAATGGCCGGTTTCCACTTCATCTCCCAACGTCCTCAGAGATGGACGGACATCGAATGCTGACTTCAATCAAGGGTGACCTGGCTGTGCATACCTGCCTTTCGGAAAGTATTCAGATCCCTTGACTTTTTCCACATTTTCTACGTTACAGCCGAATTCTAAAATGGATTAAAACAAATGTAAATCCTCAGCAATCTACACACAATACCCCATATTGACAAAGTGAAAACAGGTTATGAGATTTGTTTGCACATTTATAAAAACAAACTTGTTTACGTAAGTATTCAGACCCTTTGCTAAGACTCAAAATTTATCTCAGGTGCATCCTGTTTCCATTGATCATCCTTGAGGTGTTTCTACAACTTGTTTGGTGTCCACCTGTGGTAAATTCAATCAATTTGACATGATTTGGAAAGGCACACACCTGTCTATATAAGGTCCAACAGTTGACAGTGCATGTCAGAGCAAAAACCAAGCCATGAGGTCGAAGGAATTGTCCGTAGAGCTCCGAGACAGGATTGTGTCGAGGCACAGATCTGGGGAAGGGTCCCAAAACATTTCTGCAGCATTGAAGGTCCCCAAGAATAAAGTGGCCTCCATCATTCTTAAATGGAAGAAGTTTGGAAACACAAAGACTATACCTAGAGCCCGGCCAAACTGAGCAATCGGGGGAGAAGGGACTTGGTCAGAGAGGTGACCTAGAGTTCCTCTGTGGAGATGGGAGAACCTTCCAGAAGGACAACCATCTCTGCAGCATTCCACCAATCAGGCCTTTATGGTAAAGTGCCAGACGGTAGCCACTCCTCAGTAAAAGACACATGACAGCCCGCGTGGAGTTTGCCAAAAGGCACCTAAAAACTCTCTGACCATGAGAAACAAGATTCTCTGTTCTGATGAAACCAAGATTCAACTCTTTGGCCTCAATGCCAAGCATCACGTCTGGAGGAAACCTGGCACCATCCCTACGATGAAGCATGGGGGTGGCAGCATCATGCTGTGTGGATGTTTTTCAGCGGCAGCGACTGGGAGACTAGTCAAGATCGAGGCAAAGATGAACAGAGCAAAGTACAGAGAGATCTGTGATGAAAACCTGCTCCAGAGCACTCAGGACCTCAGACTGGGGAGAGGGTTCACCTTCCAACAGGACAACGAACTTAAGCACAAAGCCAAGACAATGCAGGAGTGGCTTCGGGACAAGTCTCTGAATGTCCTTGAGTGGCCCTGCCAGAGCCCGAACGTGAACCCGATCTAACATCTCTGGAGAGACCTGAAAATAGCTGTGCAGCAACGCTCCCCATCCAACCTGACAGAGCTTGAGAGGATCTGCAGAGAAGAATGGGAGAAACTCCCCAAATACAGGTGTGCCAAGCTCATACCCAAGAAGACTCCAGGCTGTAATTGCTGCCAAAGGTGCTTCAACTAGGTACTGAGTAAATAGTCTGAAAACTTCTGTAAATGTGATATTTCAGTATTTTTATCTGCACAAATGTCTCTATTGGGTATTGTGTGTAGATTGATGAGAAAAAATACAATTTAATAACATTTAGAATAAGGCTGTAATGTAACAAAATGTGGAAAAAGTCAAGGGGTCTGAATACTTTCCCAATGCACTTTATGTGTGTGTGACTGTGTCAATTGCAGGAGGCTGGTGGGAGGAGCATTGGGAGGATGGGCTCATTGTAACGGCTGGAATGGAATCAATGGAACGGTACCAAACACATCAAACACATGGAAACAACTTGCTGGACTCAGGTCCATTGATTCCATTCCAGGCATTACAATGAGCCCATCCTTCTATAGCTTCTCCCACCAGCCACCTCTGGTGTCAGTATAATTCTCAGCTGGGAACCAATGGGACTGAACCTATTTGATCCACGCACCATGCAATCTCCCAGTCAGCCATGGATGATAATACCCAATACAGACTCATTCACTACCTGGCTCTGTCATTTCTTTCCAGTGCGTTCAGAGCCAGCTAAATCAATTGTAACAGTTCATTCAATACAATTGCCAGATGACAGGGGAAGAAAATGATATATTTGCCGAACACATATCCCGCCAAGTCTAGCTTGCTCTTTCTCGCTATCGCTCTTTCTGATATTATCTCTCTCTCTCTCCCTTCCCCTCTCTCTGTAATGTGAAATATTTATAAAGGCATCAGCTACATGTCAATGAAGCTGTATTGATGATTTGGGGTATTAATGTTTGACACCATGCTGCTAATTGTCTTTATGGTTTTGGGTATATTGGCTTAATACACATTCAACATAGCTGGCAGCCACTGTTTTGATGTCTAAAACCTCTATTTATGAGCGTTATGCATTTGCAAGAGTTAATTTGTGTGATTTCATGTGTGTGTTACAGTAGGCAATAAGCTATTTTCTTTCATTTGTAAACTTTCTTCACATGCTACTTCATAACAAGGAGACAAGGCGACAGGGTGAGTTGTTGGTGAGGTTTGAGGCGAGAGCAGAGGACAGCAGTAGGGTGAGGACAGGACAGGGAAGATGGTCCTGTATGTATGAATAAACACAGAGACATGTGTCAGTATGGCCAGGGAAATGAAGTGAGAGCAGCGTCCATCCCATCAGAGTGAACTGAAGCCAATCATGTGTTTCAGTAATGAGCAGACAGACAGTCAATTAGACGCTCCAGCTCTGGGCTTTGTGTTCACACTGAAGGTCAAGTCATCTCCTCTGCTCTCTGAATACCAAACATACAAATTATACTATACACGACGAAACCTTAGACTGTGCTCTCGCTGCTAACAGAGACAACGGTTCTGACAGATATGAACTCAGAATACAATATGAATTCACCTCAAGTAAATTATGGGGATCAATCCCAAATCAGGCAGATAGGATGTTATAATCATGTTTAAATAGGCTGATTGAAGAACCTGATCAACCTCAAACATGGATGATATTCATATAACACTCACATTTGAATACATTCAAATAATTCATCATTCCAACACAACAGTCTTGCTTATGAGTAGAGAGATATGTTATAAACAGTATGTTTCTACTTATAGCCAGCTTGATGTGTGAGTGGGAAGCCATCTTCATTTCCCGAGTACAGTTTTAATGAAGCAGAGAGGACGCAGCCCTATCCTCACCTCTCTCCCACATCTCTCCTTCTGTTGTGGATTGGTTGTCAATAGAGACTAGCATGTGTGAGTTCCACCAGGACAGAGTAAGAACGAAGTCCCCAGACTTGGTGGTGGCAACGAGGGAACTGCAGTGGGGTCACCAATTCATTTAGATTTTTGTAATGGAAAATATACACATTTTGTTGAGAAAGATAATTAGAAAAATATAATTATGTGGTAAATGTATTTATTGGTTTAATTTCATTTAGATAAGAGGTTATTTGTTGATGTAAAAATCTAAAATGTACCGATTTTAACGTTGTGAAAAACATAGGTCTCCAGAAATTTTGGTGGAAAGAATGTGAATACCACTGGTTTAAATCTTAATTTACAGGCTGCAGAGCTGTCATAGTTTCCAGTTCAGATTTAAACTGATTTAGTCACATCTCTAGTGCTAATTATAATGTGATAGATCCCACATGGGGCTTGCCGATTCCAGGTTAAACGAAAGGTTGAGGAACAATGTTGTAGAATGGTGGTGTGGACTGTAATAACATGCTGGAGACAGACTGTATGTTTTCTGAGATGAGGTAACGCGATGGTGACACCCGTCATAAGGAAAGAAAAATTGGGAAAATGTGAATAAGCCCCACCTAATTACTCTGTGCGTGTGTGTGTGTGTGTGTGTGTGTGTGTGTGGTGTGTGTGTGTGTGTGTGAGAGCGAGTGTGAGTGTGAGCGGGCATGTGTGGGTGTTGTGCGTGTGTATGTGTGTGTGTATGTGTATGTGTGTGTGTGTGTGTGTGTGTGTGTGTGTGTGTGTGAGAGCGAGTGTGAGTGTGAGCGGGCATGTGTGAGTGTGTGCGTGTGTATATGTGTATGTGTGTGTGTGTGTGTGTGTGTGTGTGTGTGTGAGGTGGAGTCAGAAGAAGAAATAGTCTGACCTCTCCTCTTAATAAACCTCCGAGACAGATCATCAGAAATCTACTACGGGAGATTGCTGAGATTAAACACAAACACACCAACACCCTACTATATGACCAATCATATCCTCAGAGTGTGTCTAAAATCTCCAGGCAGGTAACAGGTTATTTCCAGCAGTAAATGAGCCTGTTAGCCTTTAGCGCTAACGCCGCTAATTTATTATGTGTTACTCTCTATAAATCCCATCTAATAAATTAGCATACGTTGTTAGTTAATTACTTATTGAACACCTTTGGCAGAGGATTTAATAACCCACACATTAAATACTTATATGTGTTATTCTTAGCAGTTCAATAACTAACTATCTGCTTCCTGTAAATTGTTTCAAAGTGAAGCCATGGTACAATTAAGCAATAAGGCACGAGGGGGTGTGGTATATGGCCAATATACCACGGCTAAGGGCTGTTCTTATGCACGATGCAAAGCAGAGTGCCTGGATACAGCCCTTATCCGTGGTATATTGGCCATATACCACAAACCCTGAGGTGCCTTATTGCTATTATAAACTGGTTACCAACATAATTAGAGCAGTAAAAATACATGTTCTGTCATACCCGTGGTATATGGTCTGATATACCACGGCTGTCAACCAATCAGCATTCAGGGCTTGAAACACACAGTTTATAATGCATTATGTATTACTTGGTATAGCAACCATTGAAGAATTGTATATCTTATTGGCTTTCAAGTAAACTTAGAGTACATTTGAAATCTATAGATTTTCAATAATGCTACTAGAAACTAGATTTTTGGTCAAGTGTAGAATTTTTTAAAATATTAGCACCAGATGGCTATCTTCTGTTGTCCCAGATATGAATAACCCGAGGAGGACTGCGGATGTAACAGCTCTGTCTGTCTGACTGTCTGTGTTTGTCTCTGTCTTTTAGTGTCTCTGTCTGTCTGACTGTCTGTGTGTGTCTCTGTCTGTGTGTGTCTCTGTCTGTGTGTGTGTGTGCGCGCGAGACACCGGTTGCAGGGGGCAGCCACCAGATGTTTCAACAGGATTAGGGCTAGGGTGGTCATGAAATTTTGTCAGCCGGTGGTTATCAACCAAATAACTTCCGGTCTCACAGTAATTGACCGTTAATTAACATAAAAACATTTAGCATCTCCTGGCTTCCACACATAGCCTACAAGCCACTGATGCAGACCTTTGGAATATCTACATTTAAAAAAACTAACTAATATCCATTACTTATTTTAGACAGGTGTAAAGAAACATGATAGGAAGAAAATGAAGTATACTTCAGAAGAACAGAATAGCACACTCTGACATGCTGACCAGACCGGACATGTCGCGTGGGCGAGCTTCGCAAATTAAACGTAGAAATCCATGTTATTCAATTATTGCACGCACACTGCTCACGCACGCCAACGAGCGTCTGTGACGCCAAGGGCTAAAATAGAACTCATTCCTATTTCTGACGCAGATCGCGCTTCAAGTCCTGCCTCTCCCATCTCCTCATTGATTTATAGAAGCAGGTACCCACGTGCCATCTCCTCAATGGTTATACCCACGTGGGTGACTGAAAGACTAACTGTTTTGCCGGTAGTTGTGGTAATACAATGAAAGTTTAGATGCGATCACCATATAAGTTCAACGATGAAAAAGCCTGGAAGGAGGAGAGATGACTAGAAAAGATTCGGTTGGCCGTTTTATGTGTGGATTAATTGTCGGAGTACAGGTCCTTGTGCATTTCAGGTAAAATAACAACTCAATGTTTATATCCCAGGACAAATTAGCAAGCAACAGCAAGCTAGCTAAATAGGACAAATTAACGTTAGCTAGCAAGTGCAAGCTAACTAGCTAAATTGCCATACATGTTTAATGATTTTCGACCTGTCCCCAAATGAATGTCATTGGTTCAGAGTTTGTTTTGATATTTTAACCTGCGTGTCGTGATCGCGTTTGGTGTGGGGGGGCAAAATAAATTTATGCACGATAGCGCACGATGGCAGCCGGTTTGGGTTCCGTGTGAGTTGTCCATATATTAGGTCCTGATCTGGCTATGCCAAATGGCTGTGGGCTACACAAGTTCATTTAGCAGACCAGATTTGCTTAGAATTTAGGGGCATTATTTTTTATTCTTTTATAGTATGAAAAATACTATTCAACATAGCTGAATTAAATAGAAAGGATATATTCTCCAAATGATTTCAGGGAGTGCGCGCACATGCGGCAATTCTGTGTTGAGCACTTAACAAAGAAACAGGTCGTCCTATATGCTTAATTTAGAGTTATTTATGCTACTTTAGTTGTAATACAAACATTGGGCTATATGTTTAGATTCTAAGGCTGCATGATGCAACTCTAATGAGGATTTGAAAAAAGTTCCATGAAAGACATGAGCTCTGCTTTTTTTGTGCAGGCAGTACACACTTCATCAGTCTCTCATTCACAATTTGACAAGCACTTGACAATGCCTCAAATTTCCCAGTGGCATCCCCTTTGTGGGGCCGTAATTCCCCCTAAAGATTCCATGTATTTTGTGGACAGTGGCCTTTGTGCCCTTTGGCTGAATATAATCATTATAATTCCCTTCTCCCAGCTGTGTTCTCCGAGGCATCTCTCACTCACATGGCTCTCTCAGAAATCTCAGTTCTTATTAGCCAATGCCTGTCATATGATCGGGTCCTTCTCACAGGCTACAAGTGAAGACAGACACATCAGGGACGCAACTGCATGTTTCCTTATCAAATTCCGAGGCACATATTGAAGATGTTGGAAGAACTCTCAACATTTACTTTTCATCAGCCAACAAGATGAGTAGGCCTAACGAACAGCAAAAGCAGTAGCCTACGTCAATCGACTATCACCCATAGTACAAAAGTTATTTCTCCCACCTATTCTATTCTGTGGGAGAAATAAATATTCCATGCATAGTCTGGGACAGTTATGAGATGGGATAGATCCCAAATGAATACACCACTAGCATCAGAACCTTTAAAAGCAATGAGGCTGACGCAACAGATCAGAACGTTTAGCACAAAATCTTGATAAAATATTAGGCTATTTCTTCACATTATAAGTGCAGCAATGCGCACACAGCAGTAAGTGCAAATGTTCCTGAATTCAATCAATCAGCGGGAAAACACCATTATCAAAAGTGACCGCAAATGTGATTATAAATGTAATACTTGTATTATAAAGGTGCATTTTTATGGTGAACAGTTTCTTCCCCAAACTCACACGCTGCGTATGCATTCCAGTTAGGCTCTGTACCCGTTGTAAAGCAGATTAACATACTTCATTTTAAGAAGGTATTTGGCCACTTTAGTTATGATACAAACCATATCAACACATATAAGCCTATGGGCTAGGCCTAATGATGTGTGCAACTATGATTTGAAAAAGTCGCAAAGAAAGGCATGCACTGTTTCTTGCCTTACTGCACAAGCTGGGCATCATTCACAAGTGATAGGCTAATATTGTCACCCATCAGACTAATCTTGATTTAATCTTGTCATTACATACACTAAATAATATGTGTTTTTTTTATTTTATTCAGAATGGACTGTTATCATGCACTTGTCTAGAAACAGGGCCAGGGGGAAAAAAACACATGTCATCTATGCACTTAAATAGTGAATGAGGACGCTTTTCCCATGGTTCATTTTCATGCCAGCCAGCTAGGCTATACTCCTGTTGCAAAGAGAAGCAATGTGCTTAATATTAGGAAAGTTAAGAAATAAATACTCTATAGTATTCCTAGGCTATCACTAGCTTGGCTGGGCCGTCATTGTAAAGAAGAATTTGTTCTTAACTGACATGCCTAGTTAAATAAAGGTTAAAAAAAATGTTCAAGAACAAACAAGCCCCTGCATAGAAGAGAAGGAAAGCCCTCCACAGGAGTCCCCGTGTTTGGCCTGATAAGACTGATATCATTATGTGTGTATGTTTGGCTGTGTTTGAGTGTGTGTGTGTGTGTGTGTGTGTGTGTGTGTGTGTGTGTGTGTGCAAGTTAATGTGTGTGTTTGTGAGTGTGTTCCAAGCAAAATGTCATCAATTTGGCAGTAGAGAGTGCCAAAGAACACACCAATCAATCAAATATTTGTACCTCACACAGCTGGCCAGCTGCCACCAGCAGCACCACTGATCTAATTATAGTTATCAACACCTACGAGAGACAGAAAGAGGGGGAGGAGAAAGGGGAAGGAGGGGAGAGGAGAAAGAGGGGGAGGAAAGGGAAGGGAGGGGAAGAGAGAGAAGAGAGAGGGATGTGAAAGAGAGAGGGAGTAATGGAGAGAGAGTGGGAGAGGAGGGGGGTGAGTAGCTCTTGGGTACATCTGCCTATTAAAGGGCATATGGACCCATCACCTTCATTAGATGACTCGTCTCATATTTGCATTTAGAGGGCCTCTCTCTTTCTCACACACACAAACACACACGATGCCTCGCCAACACTTCATTCCCATTCCCATCTCCATCTCTTCAATGTCAGCTATGATTCCAGAGATTGATTCAGTTTCACCTCCACAATACATACACCACACACACCTATATTGTAGCAGGTGAAAGGGTCTGGAATTGAACTGAAGACACAGACCAAACAGAGTGGCCCCATGTCATTCTAACCCCAAAATAGATAGATTCCAACAACCAAGACCAGTTCAGAGAAAACCCTCTCTCTCTCTCTCTCTCTCTCGCTCTCTCTCTCTCTCTCTCTCTCTATATATATATATATATATATATATATATATATATATGAAACCCTCTCTCTCGCTCTCTCTCTCTATATATATATGAAACCCTCTCTCTCTATATATATGTATATATATATGAAACCCTCTCTCTCTCTCTCTCTCTCTCTATATATATATATATATATATATATATATATATATGAAACCCTCTCTCTCTCTCGCTCTCTCTCTCTATATATATATGAAACCCTCTCTCTCTCTATATATGTATATATGTATATATATGTATATATATATGAAACCCTCTCTCTCGCTCTCTCTCTCTCTATATA
The DNA here is from genome assembly GCF_057628025.1 of Oncorhynchus mykiss. Classification (NCBI taxonomy): domain Eukaryota; kingdom Metazoa; phylum Chordata; class Actinopteri; order Salmoniformes; family Salmonidae; genus Oncorhynchus; species Oncorhynchus mykiss. The sequence goes on from NC_143032.1 coordinate 19,189,681, forward strand.
TATATATATATATATGAAACCCTCTCTCTCTCTCTCTATATATATATATATATATATATATATATATATGAAACCCTCTCTCTCGCTCTCTCTCTCTATATATATATATATATATGAATCCCTCTCTCTCGCTCTCTCTCTATATATATATATATATATGAAACCCTCTCTCTCGCTCTCTCTCTATATATATATATGAAACCCTCTCTCTCTCTATATATATATATATATATATATGAAACCCTCTCTCTCTCTCTCTCTCTCTCTCTCTATATATATATATATATGAAACCCTCTCTCTCGCTCTCTCTCTCTCTATATATATATGAAACCCTCTCTCTCGCTCTCTATATATATATATATGAAACCCTCTCTCTCGCTCTCTCTCTCTATATATATATGAAACCCCCTCTCTCTCTCTCTATATATATATGTATATATATATATATATATATATATATATATATGAAACCCACTCTCTCTCTCATATTTATATATTAGAGAAAGCTCATTTGTGTCCCCCGGCCAATACCGTGACAGCATCATTTATCAACACACCCTTTCTGTCCCCCTGCTACTCCCCACCCCAACCCCTGTCTAGCCCCCCCCCCCCCCCCCTTCTGTCTGACATACACCCCTGGTCCCCAATCCTATCATTGTGTCCTACTTATCAAACTACTAAAGCCCAGAGGCCGCAATGGAACACCGATAATGTTCAGGCTGAGAAACCAGTGTGAGTTCTCAGGAGATAGGCTTATTACTGGGAACACTGAGGTCCAGGAACACTGTGAGAAGCTACAGAACACGATGGTAACGTTTAGAACAATGATTACAATCTCAGACCTCTGACTCTTGTTGGAGGAATGGAGATGTCTGTAAAGCTGTGTACACAAAGAGCCCGGAACACTCTGTGAGAGAGAGGTGGGAACACTGACAAATACCTGATGACACAGATGAACCGCTCAGAGCCATCAGAATGTCTTTCTTACCAAGAAATATTTTAGAACGTCTGTAGAATGCCCTCCGATTTGCCGTGACAAAAGCATTTCTGCCAGAATGTCTGTGTGTGTGCGTGACAGAGAGAGAGAGTGTGTGTGAGTGGGTAAGTGTGTCGGGGGAACATGGTTCAATGTGTCTGAAGAGGCCATAATCTGATTTGTTCTTCTTTGAGGTGCCTAAATCCCATTTTGTGTGTGTGTGTGTGTGTGTGTGTGTGTGTGTGTGTGTGTGTGTGTGTGTGTGTGTGTGAATGAGAGAGGAATACACACACACGTACAGCTCAGCTCTCTGTAATACGTCTGCCATGGCGGCAGCTACAGTGATTCCCCCAGAGGCGCTAGCACAGACAGCAGGAACAGCAATATCTGTATCTCCACTCCATCTCTCACACACTCCATTTCATATCACTTATGGACATATTTGTCATGGGCCATGTGTACGAATTTACATGAATGCGAGCTCGTTTACCGTCTAAATAATGTAGATAAATTATTTTAGGATATCATGTATGAACCAACCCACAACGGGATTTGATGTACAAGAGATCCACACAGTATGTTGTAGAGCCACTACCTCCGGAGTTTCTCACACACAATGAAGGACACACACACAGTATGTTGTAGAGCCACTACCTCCGGAGTTTCTCACACACAATGAAGGACACACACACAGTATGTTGTAGAGCCACTACCTCTGGAGTTTTTCACACACAATGAAGGACACACACACACATATGCGCACACGCACAGCACATGCACAACCCCCAAGTTTTGGCCTGCAACTGTTGCTATGGATACCTCCCAGAGTGAGAGCACAAGAAGGAGAGAGAGAGAGAGAGAGAGAGAGAGAGAGAGAGAGAGAGAGAGAGAGAGAGAGAGAGAGAGAGAGAGAAAGTCTTAAGTGAGGCTGTGCTTTGTATTTCTATAGACCCTTGGATCAGAAACATATGCCTTAATCATACCAGTACCACACAGCACACACACACCCGCTGCGAAGTTTTCATACTGCGTGGAAATGTCATTAAACATGATGACATGAATCATTCTCCTCTATTACATACACTGCAGTGTATTAATGAATCCATACCATTAACACAGAAATAATGAGTCCATTTCAACCATACTGTATGGTTTCTCATAAGGTTAGAGGGAGATGGAGGGGAGACAGGGGTGTGTGTGTGGTGCTGGTTTAAACTCCAACACACAGAAAAAAACTTCAGCGGCAACAAACCACAAGGCACTCCAACTGGAATATGTTCCTCACGCAAAACGAGGTGTGTGAAGGCACAAGGACAGGTGCACTCACCGAGGCAGTCGGTGCCGTTACTGTGTGTGTGTGTCTGCATGTGTGTGACTCACCTGAGGCAGCCGGTGGCATTGCGGAGCACCTGGGAGGTGTGTGTGTGTTGCTTGCGGTCGTCATGGAGATTGTGGGAGGAGTCCCAGGAGGAAGAGTGGGGGATGATGACGCTATTGGTCAGAACGGCCAATGCATCCTGGATGATTGGCATCTTCAGGGCGTCACACGATGACAGGTTCCACAACACACCTGAGAACACACACACACATACAGCTGGGTTAAAATACAGATAAAGAACATACTGTCTTTGAGGAGGAACAGCCATCATTAAACGTACATGCTCAGAACCATCTGACATCTGTCTCTTAGCAACAGTTAATCATACGATGCAGCCATTGTTATTCTGTCTCTTTCCATGCAAACAACCCAGCTTTAAACGTGAAGCCCTCCCTGGCTCCCTCTCTCTCTGTGACGGTATGTGGGTCGAGCAGCTTAAATTGGAGAGACACTTGTGTCACTAATTAAGATTGGAACCCAACACAAAGACAGGAAATTTATTTCACTGAATTAAAAATGTGTAGTTTACACAGCTTTCCTGAGAGGAGGAAGGAAGGCAGAAAGCGGATGCGACAAGAGAGAAATAAGGGTTTTTATGGCCAATTTAATATGAAAGCACTGCTCTGTGCACAAAGAACACTCAATTACACAACCAACAGCGTCTTGACTGAGGTTTAGTTTCCATCAAGACCAAGACTGAATGAACATTAAGCTGGTTTAAAAACAGTTTGAGGACCATTCACATCTGTTGGTAAGACGTACAATAGAATAGAATAACAAAGGATTGGTGGCTCCTGTCTCCCCTCAGCTATGATGTATCTATTAGGCTGTGGGACAGGCCAGAGGACCACATCGATCAACTATGATGTAATTAACATAAGAATTATAATAATCAAGATTGTCAACGGGACAATCAGTAACCACAATAATCAAGGGTCAAAATAACCATACAATGAACAATAACAATGGCAGGTTGGACATGTTGATTGGTCTGTCAGACACTGTCCCTCATAGCAGGCAGCAATGTAGTGTGTTGCCAAACCACAGCTCTCTGCGTCCTACCCCAACAGGATAGGGAGCCTATTCTCACCAGAGAGGTCTATGAAACTTTGAATAACGGTTTGAATTTTGGGGAAATGACACACTCAAATTGTTTGACATTTTGTCAGGACCTTAGGCCTCTCTATCTCTCTGTCCACTCCCTCCAAATACACACACTGACTCAACCCACCCTACATATAAGCACACACACACATACTAACAACAACACTCTTAGCCTGCGGGAGGTAGGCTGCAGTCAGATGGTGGAACAGATGTCTTCTCTCTGACGGGTGAGAGGAGGGCTGGCATCCTATTGGTGGACGGTGACACGCACCCCTCATTAACATTCCAAACATGCTAATTAGTGCTCCCTCCGGGTCTGGCTAACCATCTCACAGACAGACAGACCAGACCGACAGACCGAAAGACAGACAGACAGACAGATAAAGAGAGAGATAAAGAGAGCGAGATAGAGAGATAAAGAGAGGGGGGGCAGAGGCCAAACTGGCACAGCAGCAGAGGAGAGGAGAGACATTGTTTAATTCATCTTCTCCAATCAGATCTATTCTGTCCAGTTGAATGCTTATCACAGTTTATAACAGCTTTCAGCGGTCACATGTCCTTGCGGGCCACTTTATAGTTTACCACCAATGTTAGCATACTGGAACTGTATTGTGTAGCAATGTATAGACTAAAGCTGTATTGTGTAGCAGTGTATAGACTAAAGCTGTATTGTGTAGCAGTGTATAGACTAAAGCTGTATTGTGCAATTGTAATAAGTGTTCTACTATACTGCATTATCCTTCTAGTTAGATGTAATAGTAACCTATTACATTCTGCATGCCATTTAAGCAGTCAGTACTGTATTCACAAGCCTTATTTCATTACATTTACCCTGCATACTGTAGTAAACTAAGCTGATTATGCATCTTGTAGTCATAATTGCATATTATTGTGCCCTACAATAGAGTTGAAGTCGGAAGTTTACATACACTTAGGTTGGAGTCAGTAAAACTCGTTTTTCAACCACTCCACACATTTCTTGTTAACAAACTATAGTTTTGGCAAGTCGGTTAGGACATCTACTTTGTGCAAGTCATTTTCCCCCAAATTGTTTAGACAGATTATTTCACTTATAATTCACTGTATCACAATTTCAGTGGGTCCGAAGTTTACATACACTAAGTTGATTGTGCCTTTAAACAACTGGGAAATTTCCAGAAAATTATGTAATGGCTTTAGAAGCTTCTGGTAGGGTAATTGATATCATTTGAGTCAATTGGAGGTGTACCTGCGGATGTATTTCAAGGCGTACCAACAAACTCAGTGCCTCTTTGCTTGACATCATGGGAAAATCAAAAGAAATCAGCCAAGACCTCAGAAAAAAATTGTAGACCTCCACAAGTCTGGTTCATCCTTGAGAGCAAATTCCAAACGGCTGAAGGAGCCACATTCATCTGTACAAACAATAGTACGCAAGTATAAACACCATGGGACCACGCAGCCGTCAATTAGCTCAGGAAGGAGAGGCGTTCTGCCTCCTAGAGATGAACGTACTTTGGTGCGAAAAGTGCAAATCAATCCCAGAACAACAGCAAAGGACCTTGTGATGATACTGGAGGAAACGAGTACAAAAGTATCTATATCCACAGTAAACCGAGACCTATGTCAACATAACCTAAAAGGCCACTCAGCAAAGAAGAAGCCACTGCTCCAAAACCGCCATGAAAAAGCCAGACTACGGTTTGCAACTGCACATGGGGACAAAGATCGTACTTTTTGGAGAAATGTCCTCTTGTCTGATGAAACAAAAATAGAACTGTTTGGCCATAATGACCATCGTTATGTTTGGAGGAAAAAAGGGGAGGCTTGCAAGCCGAAGAACACCATCCCAAACGTCAAGCACGGGGGTGGCAGCATCATGTTGCGGGGGTGCTTTGCTGCAGAAGAGACTGATGCACTTCACAAAATAGATGGTATCATGGTATCATGATGAGGGAAAATTATGTGGATATATTGAAGCAACATCTCAAGACATCAGGCAGGAAGTTAAAGCTTGGTCGCAAATGGGTCTTCCAAATGGACAATGACCCCAAGCATACTTCCAAAGTTGTGGCAAAATCGCTTAACGACAACAAAGTCAAGGTATTGGAGTGGCCATCACAAAGCTCTGACCTCAATCCTATAGAACATTTGTGGGCAGATCTTAAAAAAAAGTGTGTGCGCGCAAGGAGGCCTACAAACCTGACTCAGTTACACCAGCTCTGTCAGGAGGAATGGGCCAAAATTCACCCAACTTATTGTGGGAAGCTTGTGGAAGGCTACCCGAAACATTTTACCCAAGTTAAACAACCAAATACTAATTGAGTGTATGTAAACTTCGGACCCACTGGGAATGTGATGAAAGAAATAAAAGAAATAAAAACTGAAATAAATAATTCTCTCTACTATTATTCTGACATTTCACATTCTTAAAATAAAGTGGTGATCCTAACTGACCTAAGACAGGTCATTTTTACTAGGATTAAATGTCAGGAATTGTGAAAAACTGAGTTTAAATGTATTTGGCTAAGATGTATGTAAACTTCCGACTTCAACTGTATGTCCTTTTTTCTATTCCTTGTAGAACCACATACTCCAGTTGTTCATTAAAGGACCCTAAAGACCACCAGCCCTTGGTTTATGGTGGTGAGGTGGCAAGCCAATTTAGATAGCACCCATACTGCTCTAGCCGGCAGCCTTGTGGCAATTCAGTGTATTCAACCTTGAACACAGGTTTACACTGCCTTAATTAGCGATAGGCATTCCGTTAACGGGACAGTTGTTAATTATGCAGCGCGTTATGTCAAGATCGCAGATTTTAGAGAAACATCAAATGTTGGTAAATACAAGTGTCTTATATTGGCTGAAAGCTTAAATTCTTGTTAATATAACTGCACTGTCCAATTTACAGTAGCTGAAAATGCCATGCTATTGTTTGAGGAGAGCTCCTAACAACAAAACACTTTTTTCAACGTGATAGGTTTGATAAATTCACCTCTTAAGGTGAAATGTGCACTTACATTCTGAAATATTGCTCTGATTTATCATCCAAAGGGTCCCAGAGATAACATGAAGTGTCGTTTTGTTAGATAAAATCCTTTTTCATATCCTAAAAAGGCTCATATAGCACGCACGATCGATTTTGTATTTCCACTCATTCAATTTGCAAAGAAAGGAATCTGTGAAAATCTCACCCTAAACGTTGTTTGAACGAGTCAAATCACATTCGTATGTATTTCTCAGGGATCCTAGAAGGTAACAAGACTTCACTATTTCATTAGGAGTGTAGTATATCCTATAGGACACCATATTTGGTTAGAGAGCGACGCCTTCATGGCACGCCGATGACGCAGGCCGCCATCACTTGAAGGACTGTATCTTTGTCAAATAAGCACCAATCGGGGTCAAACAAAGCTAGCTAGATAGCCAATGAGCTGGGCATTACAGGAGTGTCCGGAAACCCCGTCTCGGTCACAAAATGTAGGCGCTAACCTTTTGCGACATCATGCCTTTTCCTTTTGGACACAATGTATAAGAATATGCAGTTATGAAAACTGGTTGTTTTGCAAATGTTGAACTTATAATATGGCTACTAATACTTAGAAAGCGAAATCAAAGTCCAAGTACACAGATTCGACAATATTCTTGCAGAAAAATGGAATAGGAATGAGAATGTCTCATTCACGATTTGCCCAATGTACCTGGCGACTTGACTCGAAATGTCTTGTTTTTCACTCATTTTTCAAGTTATCCATCTGGAACTTTGCACATACACTGCTGCCATCTTGTGGACACTATCGGAATTACAACCACAGTGATGGCTATAACTATGACCTTTCTCTTGCATTTCAAAGATGGTGGTAGAAAAAGACCATTTTTTTCTTTGTATTTTCTTCTACCAGATCTATTGTGTTATATTCTCCTACATTCAATTCACATTTCCAAAACCTTCAAAGTGCTTCCTTTCAAATGGTACCAATAATATGCATATCCTTGCTTCATGGCCTGGGCTACAGGCAGTTAGATTTGGGTATGTAATTTAGGCGAATTCATCTTCTCCAATCATGTTCCCCAAGAAGATATATATTTTACAATCATAAAGTAGGCTACCCCCCCCCCCCCCCCCCCCTGCGCCTATTTCACACACCAGAGATATTAGGTAAATCATTGAACAACTGTGGCCCCATAAAAATATGTTACGTTGAAAACAAAATGAATTAGATGCTCTTCCTTATTTTAAAAAGTGTCTGTGTTTTCCTTCTCAGACTCATCAGCAACAAAGTACAAGTACCATCAACCTCTCTAATCTCTCTCAGTCTCTTATTGCAATAATGATTACCAGGCCTGATGAGCACCAGTGGTTGACCAGGCCACATAGACATGCTATTAACACGTTACAATAGAGAGAGAGAGAGAGAGAGAGAGAGAGAGAGAGAGAGAGAGAGAGAGAGAGAGCGAGAGAGAGAGAGAGATGGAGCGAGAGAGAGAGATGGAGCGAGAGAGAAAGAGAGAGAGAGAGAGGGAGAATATCTTTATTCTTTTGGAACTTCTTTGAGTACAATGTTTACTGTTCACTTTTATTGTTTATTTAACTTTTGTTTATTATCTAACATTTGTTTCCCATGCCAATTAAACCCTTGAATTGAATTAAGAGAGAGAGGGAGATGGAGAGAGAGAGAGAGATGGAGAGGTGGAGAGAGAGATAGATAGAGACCGTGGTAGACTCTTCATTGATCTAAACTAGAGGAAGGACAACCCGTCCATCACTGTGACTTTGGCCAAGTTCAAATCTCCTGTGCGCGCACACACACACACACACACACACACACACAGACACACTCCTGTCGACCGTAGAAACAAGAACATAGATCTGAAACGCATCACTAGGCACAAGGTTTCCATGGGGACCCAATCATGTGACCACTGGCTTGTGGTTAGTGTGTGTGTTTCCCTAAGGACTAGGATTGTAAGAGTTGGAGGACAGTTTTTAGGAAAGAGAGAGATGATTGCATGACTTCATAAATAAATCATTTCACAAATACGTTAAGACGATGGGTCTGAAGTGGTTATGTTTTATCAACCATAGGATCTCTGTCCGATCTGATTCACCAGTCTCATATTCCCTGACATTAAACCTCACATAGACCACAACACTAACCACTGGATGTAAAGTATCATATTTCCTCCACAGTCTGGTGGGGTATACTCTAGGCCTGTGTTTAAGATATTTAAATGGGCAGGGATGAGACTGGGTCTTGGGCTGGGGTATAGTGTAGCCCATTTCTGGATGCCCGTTGTATATCCTCTGTGAGCAGAACTGCTATCACCAGCCTAGACTCAGACAGTAAATTAAAGCAGTAAATTCTCCCTGAGTCACAGAGACTGGCCATGCATAACACTGCTTCAGAGTTAGCCAGGAAGAGGAAGAGAGAGAGAGAGAGAGAGAGAGAGAGAGAGAGAGAGAGAGAAAGAGAGAGAGAGAGAAGGGGGGTAGAGAGACAGTGAGAGAGAGAGAGAGGGGGGTAGAGAGAGAGAGGGGTAGAGAGACAGTGAGAGGGCGAGAGAGAGAGAGAGCGAGAGAGAAAGAGAGAGAGAGAGGGGGGGGGGTAGAGAGACAGTGAGAGGGCAAGAGAGAGATAGAGAGAGGGGTAGAGAGAGAGGGGGGGGTAGGAGAGGGAGAGACATACAGAGAGAGGGAGAGAGCGGGAGAGAGAGAGAGGAGCGAGAGAGGGGTAGAGAGAGAGAGATAGAGGGGTAGAGAGACAGTGAGAGGGCAGGAGAGGGAAAGAGAGAAAGAGAGAGGAGAGAGAGAGAAGGGTAGAGAGACAGTGAGAGTGCAGGAGAGGGAAAGAGAGAGAGAGAGGAGCGAGAGAGTGTGAGAGAAAGAGAGATAGAGGGGTAGAGAGACAGTGAGAGGGCGAGAGAGGGAAAGAGAGAAAGAGAGAGGAGAGAGAGAGAAGGGTAGAGAGACAGTGAGAGTGCAGGAGAGGGAAAGAGAGAGAGGGGTAGAGAGACAGTGAGAGGGCAGGAGAGGGGTAGAGAGGGAGAGATAGAGGGGTAGAGAGAGAGAGAGAGGAGTGAGAGAGAGAAAGAGAGAGAGAGATAGAGGGGTAGAGAGAGAGTGAGAGGGTGAGAGAGGTAAAGAGAGAGAGAGAGAGGAGCAAGAGAGGGAAAGAGAGAGAGAGGTAGAGGGGTAGAGAGAGAGAGAAGAGTGAGAGAAAGAAAGAGGGGTAGAGAGACAGTGAGAGGGCGAGAGAGAGAGTGAGTGAGAGGGCGAGAGAGGGAAAGAGAGAGAGAGAGAGGGGTAGAGAGACAGTGAGAGGGCGTGTGATTCACTACGGTGAATCACTAAGACAATACAGAAAAACACTACGGGAAAAAAAAGGAACAGCACGTCAGAAATCAGCTCAATGTAATAGAAGAATCCATAGACTCTAACCACTTCTGGGAAAATTGGAAAACACTAAACAAACAACAACACGAAGAATTATCTATCCAAAATTGAGATGTATGGGTAAACCACTTCTCCAATCTTTTTGGCTCTATAACAAAGAAAAAACAGCAAAAACATATATATGATCAAATACACATTTTAGAATCAACTATTAAAGACTTCCAGAACCCACTGGATTCTCCAATTACCTTGAATGAGTTACAGGACAAAATAAAAACCCTCCAACCCAAAAAGGCATGTGGTGTTGATGGTATCCTTAATGAAATGATCAAATATACAGACAACATATTCCAATTGGCTATACTAAAACTTTAACATCATCCTTAGCTCTGGCATCTTCCCCAATATTTGGAACCAAGGACTGATCACCCCAATCCACAAAAGTGGAGACAAATTTGACCCCAATAACTACCGTGGAATATGCGTCAACAGTAACCTTGGGGAAAATCCTCTGCATTATCATTAACAGCACACTCGTACATTTCCTCAATGAAAACAATGTACTGAGCAAATGTCAAAATGTCAAATACAAATTGATGGAAAGTGGTGTTGGGGGTAAAACATACGACATTATAAAATCCATGTACACAAACAACAAGTGTGCTGTTAAAATTGGCAAAAAACACACATTTCTTCACACAGGGTCGCGGGGTGAGACAGGCATGCAGCTTAAGCCCCACCCTCTTCAACATATATATCAACGAATTGGCGCGGGCACTAGAAAAGTCTGCAGCACCCGGCCTCACCCTACTAGAATCTGAAGTCAAATGTCTACTGGTGCTTCTGTCACCAACCAAGGAGGGCCTACAGCAGCACCTAGATCTTCTGCACAGATTCTGTCAGACCTGGGCCCTGACAGCAAATCTCAGTAAGACCAAAATAATGGTGTTCCAAAAAAGGTCCAGTCGCCAGGACCACAACTACAAATTCCATCTAGACACTGTTGCCCTAGAGCACACAAAAAACTATACATACATTGGCCTAAACATCAGCGCCACAGGTAACTTCCACAAAGCTGTGAACGATCTGAGAGACAAGGCAAGAAGGGCATTCTATGCCATCAAAAGGAACATAAATTTCAACATACCAATTAGGATCTGGCTAAAAATACACCCCCACCCCTCGTCTTACCAGACTGTTCTCTGTTCTGCCGGTGCATGGAAAATCCCGCTAGCTCTATATTATCTGCGTCGTCGTTCAGCCACGACTCGGTGAAACATAATATATTACAGGTTTTAATGTCCCGTTGGGAGGATAATTGTAATTGTAGGTCAACCAATTTTATGTTACAATGATTGCATGTTAGCCAGTAGAACGGATGGCAGTGGGAGTTTACTCGCTCGCCCACGGATTCTCAGAAGGCACCCCAACCTGTGCCCCCTTTTCCTGCATCTTTTCATCACGCAAGTCATAAGAGACTGTAGCAGCAACATTGTGTGCAAAATAAGTAAAAAGATAAGTTTCAAACTACGCAAAAAAAAAAGAACAATGTTTAGTAAAACGTATGTGGAATATCATGAATATCATGAATATCATGAATATCATGCTTCGCATATACAGTGCCTTGCGAAAGTATTCGGCCCCCTTGAACTTTGCGACCTTTTGCCACATTTCAGGCTTCAAACATAAAGATATAAAACTGTATTTTTTTGTGAAGAATCAACAACAAGTGGGACACAATCATGAAGTGGAACGACATTTATTGGATATTTCAAACTTTTTTAACAAATCAAAAACTGAAAAATTCAGCGTGCAAAATTATTCAGCCCCTTTACTTTCAGTGCAGCAAACTCTCTCCAGAAGTTCAGTGAGGATCTCTGTATGACCCAATGTTGACCTAAATGACTAATGATGATAAATACAATCCACCTGTGTGTAATCAAGTCTCTGTATAAATGCACCTGCACTGTGATAGTCTCAGAGGTCCGTTAAAAGCGCAGAGAGCATCATGAAGAACAAGGAACACACCAGGCAGGTCCGAGATACTGTTGTGAAGAAGTTTAAAGCCGGATTTGGATACAAAAAGATTTCCCAAGCTTTAAACATCCCAAGGAGCACTGTGCAAGCGATAATATTGAAATGGAAGGAGTATCAGACCATTGCAAATCTACCAAGACCTGGCCGTCCCTCTAAACTTTCAGCTCATACAAGGAGAAGACTGATCAGAGATGCAGCCAAGAGGCCCATGATCACTCTGGATGAACTGCAGAGATCTACAGCTGAGGTGGGAGACTCTGTCCATAGGACAACAAATCTGGCCTTGATGGAAGAGTGGCAAGAAGAAAGCCATTTCTTAAAGATATCCATAAAAAGTGTTGTTTAAAGTTTGCCACAAGCCACCTGGGAGACACACCAAACATGTGGAAGAAGGTGCTCTGGTCAGATGAAACCAAAATTGAACTTTTTGGCAACAATGCAAAACGTTATGTTTGGCGTAAAAGCAACACAGCTGAACACACCATCCCCACTGTCAAACATGGTGGTGGCAGCATCATGGTTTGGGCCTGCTTTTCCTCAGCAGGGCCAGGGAAGATGGTTAAAATTGATGGGAAGATGGATGGAGCCAAATACAGGACCATTCTGGAAGAAAACCTGATGGAGTCTGCAAAAGACCTGAGACTGGGACGGAGATTTGTCTTCCAACAAGACAATGATCCAAAACATAAAGCAAAATCTACAATGGAATGGTTCAAAAATAAACATATCCAGGTGTTAGAATGGCAAAGTCAAAGTCCAGACCTGAATCCAATCGAGAATCTGTGGAAAGAACTGAAAACTGCTGTTCACAAATGCTCTCCATCCAACCTCACTGAGCTCGAGCTGTTTTGCAAGGAGGAATGGGGAAAAAATTCAGTCTCTCGATGTGCAAAACTGATAGAGACATACCCCAAGCGACTTACCGCTGTAATCGCAGCAAAAGGTGGCGCTACAAAGTATTAACTTAAGGGGGCTGAATAATTTTGCACGCCCAATTTTCAGTTTTTGATTTGTTAAAAAAGCTTGAAATATCCAATAAATGTCGTTCCACTTCATGATTGTGTCCCACTTGTTGTTGATTCTTCACAAAAAAATACAGTTTTATATCTTTATGTTTGAAGCCTGAAATGTGGCAAAAGGTTGCAGAGTTCAAGGGGGCCGAATACTTTCGCAAGGCACTGTATAACTAGCTATCTAATGTAAATATGAAGTTGTCGCTCAACAACATCAAGTTTATCGGGTATCCTACTAAAGCACGTAGCTAACATTAGCTATCGTATTTAGCTAAAGTAAAGGCACGGCAGGCTGCAAATAACTATCTTTTCAAAGATATATGTTTAAATAAACGTGATCATTTTGAGGCCAAGAAAATACTAGTTACATTTGAACACTGCAGGAGATTCTTTGCTCGTCTTCTTTGCCATCTTTCCTTTGTTTTTGTTTACTTTCAGAGAGCTGTCAAATCTCAAAGCCCCCCTTTCATCCATTTTGTATGCAAAACTTTACAGTCCATTCATACTACATAAGAAGCCAAAACAGGTATGACATCCGGGCATTTAAAGCATACTTGATTTTTGAAATGTCACATACTATTCTTTGCATATTAAAAAAAGCCTACTATTTAGGATGCTAGTATGGGTATTCGCACACATACATTGTTTTTGGCCCTCTGTGTCCTCAGTGTCCGTTGAGACTGTCTGACCGAGAGATGAGCGTTGTTGCTGTGAGGGAGGAGTCAGAGGTCAAACTGGACATGAGGGTCACGCTTCCTCTCACTTCCCTTATCTCTGAACAAAATAACGCTACAAAAGAAGCCTCTGTCTGTATTTGTGCCTTTGTTTTCGCGTCAGTGTGCCGGTGTGCCTGTGTGTGTGTTCGTGTATGTGTGTCTGTGTGCCTGTGTGTGTGTTCGTGTATGTGTGTCTGTTCGTGTATGTGTGTCTGTGTGTGTTTATCTCTGAACAAGCTCTCTCCACGGAAAGGGAGAAGAAGAAATTATTACTCCTGAATTACAGTTTAAACACCGTTTCACTGTGTAAGAAAAATGTGATTGACTGGGTATCGAACACAGGTCATCAGTGACACTCAAGACCATGTTAGCCCACTGAGCTAAAGCCTAGGCATTAGCACTGGGAGTTAACACAAGTCATCAAGTCTTAAATGCTATTTCAAGAGTTCTAATTTCTCCCCTCAGTGGTTTGAAGGCCTTTACAATAGAGTCTATTCTGGCTCTGTCACATACTGCCTGCCAGCCCAAAGGGCGGCCAATTTAGGCAGGGGTACCCGCTCCATCGGATTAGCTGATAGGCTTCTTAATGCCCATTCACAAGGCTAATCACTAGTCACAGATGGGCTGGGACCAAGTATATCTGGAACCTCCCATCAGAGATAAACACGCATGAACGTTCACAGACAAACACACACACACACACAAAAGCTTGGATTAAGGTCCCCAGATGTTGATATAGCCTGATGTAAAATAGTCTTTCAGGATCTCTCCTTGGCTAGCCTGTCTTAGAAGCCTTAAACTTATTACGGCTAAGATCCCGTTAACGGGAACAGCCAATGAAAGTGCAGGGCGCCAAATTCAAAACAACAGAAATCTCATAATTAAAATTCCTCAAACATACAAGTATTTTACACCATTTTCAAGATAGAATTGTTGGTAATCCCACCATAGTGTCCGATTTCAAAAAGGCTTTACGACGAAAGCACACAATCTGATTATGTTAGGTCAGTACCTAGTCACAGAAAAACACAGCAATTTTTCCAGCCAAAGAGAGGAGTCACAAAAAGCAGAAATATAGATAAAATTAATCACTAACCTTTGATGATCTTCATCAGATGACACTCATAGGGCTTCATGTGACACAATACATGTATGTTTTGTTCGATAAAGTTCATATTTATATCCAAAAATCTCAGTTTACATTGGCGTGTTACGTTCAGTAATGTTTTGCTTCCAAAACATCCAGTGATTTTGCAGAGAGCCACATCAATTTACAGAAATACTCATAATAAACATTGACAAAAGATACAAGGGTTATGCATGGAACTTTAGATAAACTTCTCCTAAATGCAACCGCTGTGTCAGATTTCAAAAAAGCTGTACCGAAAAAGCACACCATGCTATAATCTGAGTACAGCGCTCAGAGACCAAAACAAGCCATACAGATATCCGCCATGTTGTGGAGCCAACAGAAGTCAGAAATAGCATTATAAATATTCACTTACCTTTGATGATCTTCATCGGAATGCACTCCCAGGAATCCCAGTTCCACAATAAATGTTTGTTTTGTTCGATAATGTCCATCATTTATGTCCAAATACCTCCTTTTTGTTCACGCCTTTAGTTCACAAATCCAAATTCACGATGCGCAGGCCAGACGAAAAGTCTAAAAATTCCATTACAGTTCGTAGAAACATGTCAAACGATGTATAGAATCAATCTTTAGAATGTTTTTAACATAAATCTTCAATAATGTTTCAACCGGAGAATTCCTTTGTCTTTAGAAATGCAATGGAATGCAACTCTCACGGGAGCGCGCCTGAATGAGGCCTCTTACTCAACCAGTAGAAGCCTCAAACAAGGTTCTAAAGACTGTTGTCATCTAGTGAAAGCTTTAGGAAGTGCAAATGGACCAAATTTACACTGTATCTTGGATAGGCAATGACTTGAAAAACTACAAACCTCAGATTTCCCACTTCCTGGTTGGATTTTTTCTCAGGATTTTGCCTGCCATATGAGTTCTATTATACTCACAGACATCATTCAAACAGTTTTTGAAGTGTGTTTTCTATCAAAATCTACTAATAATATGCATGTCTTAGCTTCTGGGCCTGAGTAGCAGGCAGTTTACTCTGGGCACCTTATTCATCCAAGCTACTCAATACTGTCCCCAAGCCATAAGAAGTTTTAACAAAGGTTCTAATGCTCCACACCAAACCAACACACACTGATGTTCTCACTGTTCTCACCTAAGGGGCTAAAGAAACATGACTGCTGTAAAAACTGCAATCTCACAGAGATACCAAGGCCAACAAAAACTCATATCTGGCAGATAGAAACATCCCCAGAAAAGACTGAAAGAAGCAAAACAGACGTGTGTTCAGTGTGTGGGAGTTGTTTGTTTCTCATATTTGTTGACTAGTGAGGGAGTTTGTTCCCAGCGTCACAGAGAGAAGCACTGTGGTTTGTGTTAATATTTCAGTGTGTGCTCTCAAATACAGTTGAGACTTTGTCTGTTCGTGTACAATGACAGTCTGAGTATTCGGACAGAATGCTAGCGGTGTGACTTGAAACCGTTGAATTCACTGATCCTGCTTTCCTTCAAATTGTTTTCTCTACTGAGCAGCTATGTTCTCCTGCTAGTGACTAAGTCTGGACTTATGAGTAATTAAACCATTGGAAACAGTTATCACTGTCTTCTGGAATTTAGAGGTGTCAGTGTGTGTACGTGTATGTGTGTGTGTCATATGTGTCCTGTACCTGTGACCAGTTCTCGTATCTCCACGTCTCCCGTCTTGCGTAGCAGGCGTACGAGGGCAGGTATGCCCCCAAAGTTCTTCAGGGTGATCTTGTTGTCGTCGTTGGCCTTGCCGTAGACCAGGTTCCTCAAGGCTCCACAGGCACTGCGGTGGACCTCACTCATACGGTGGTCCAACAGGTCTACCAGCAGCTGGATCCCACCCTGACGACGAATCTGATGATTAATCAGACAGAGAAAGAGAGAGAAATAGTGGTGAAAAAGGTCAGTGACCTTGCTTGAAGACGTGTTGGCTTCCCAAGCAAATGCCTCAGCGGCACACAGATGGGCTACATTGAAGAAAATAGCCACTTGCTGTCATCGATTGTAAAAAACTGTTGAGTTTGAAAACTACTAGTCAAACTAAGAAATCAAACTGATAACAAATTAAACCATTTAGGGGAGGGGTGGTAGGCTTAGGGGAAAATAATAATAAAGGAAAATATATTAAAAAAATACATATGGGGGAATGGAAATGATGCAGACAATTATATTGATAGAACCCACTATCTGCAATATTTAAGCTGATCTACCCGTGAATTTTTTTTTTAATAAAATAAAAACACAATTCGAAATGAAACCACAAAATGTAAATTCTAATCATGTACACTCAGTGATTTCCAGGGAGATGAGACAGACAAGAACTTCAAACTGTTTTTCCAGCAGTCTCGCCCTCCAGGAGTTACAATCCTAACCTTCCCCCGCTGGTGTTACAGACATAGCCTTCCCCCACTGTTTCACAACAGGGCCTTCTGGAACCATCAGGGGGCCAATGAGCAGAGAGCGAAAGGAGGGTTCCAACCAGTCATCAGGGAGTTATAATGATCCTAGATCTCGGTAGTGGTTCACAGGAGGTCATTAACCATAGAAACATTTATATGTCCATAACAACCAACTGGTGAATATTTGGAGTTGTGTTTGTGTGTGTATGTGTGTGAGTGCGTGCGCGTGTCTTAGATCCTAAACAAATTTTTGCACAAAATGTGAGAAAAATAACATTTCTGTGTGTATGCTAAATTTCTGGGATCTTTAATTTCAGCTCATGAAATATGGGACCAACACTTTACATGTTGCGTTTATATTTTTGTTCAGTATAAATAGTGTTCATATTTCCTGCTATAAAGAGCTGCTGGCAATGATTACAAGTGCCTTTCTCCTTTAAAGGCTTCGCTCTGTTCTTGACCTGAACCTTCTACACACAAGCCTTAGATAGCATCCTCACACAGAGGGAGAGACAGAAACAGAGAGAGCGAGAGAGAGGACAAGGTAGAAAGGGAGTGAGAAGGGAATGAAAGACATTGCAGAAGTTTATCTCTCCAAATTAATTTCAGTTATCTTTTCAATTAAGCCGGATTAACACTGAACTGAATACTAAACAAACCACATACATTGATACTCAAAAGCATCCCTCTCCTCTCCTCGCCTCACTCATCTTCTCTCCTCTCATCTCCTCTCCCCTCTCCTAGCCTCTCTTCTACCCCCTCCCCCCACGTGACACGTACAGCCACTAAGGGGACAATACTCTTGATGATCTAATAATCCACATAAAAGTGCATTGCCTCCATACCTAGGAGCAGTATATAAAGGTGATTATGCTGTGGATTGATTTGTTTGTGGCCTGCGGTTTCATGGCGGGCATAGCTACTGCACTACCTTTACCGCTAGTAGTTAATGTTTGCTACAGCTGCTTGGCACGGGTGGAGTGGGAATTGTGGGAAATGTGATCGGCTGGCTTCGGGATACGGGAGACCATGACAGGAACGCCAAGCAGGGAATGTGTGGAAAGTGTGGCAACGTTCATAGCCATGTGTGTGAGCCTTTGTTACAGATCTGTACATTACACACACAATTAGCTTTTCTGACTTTATTGTCCCCGTGGGGAGAGTTTGTTGCAGTATCATGTATACGTTTAAATACAGCAGACAACAAATTGACAATACAGCGACCCTAGTCTCTGTCAGATTACCCTGCGTTTTCCACGTTTGCATTTGGGTTTGTAATCCACTCGCAGACAATCAGGGATTAGGCCATTGGGATACACATTCCGTTCATGTTTGAGTTGCATTGTAGTAGGAACTCTCTGCTGTTTTAGATTCCGCTGCCAGCAGCGTTTCCATAACTGAGTCCGTTTTATATGGCGGTTTTGGAGCAGTGTGTCACGAATACCACCGAAGGTGGCTCTCCTTCCTGCTCGGGTGGCGCTCGGCGGTCATCGTCGCCGGTCTATTAGCTGCCACCGATCCCTTTTTCCTTGTCATTTGTTTTTGTCTAATTGTTTTCACATGTTCCTTGTTGGGGTTTTGGGATGGGTGTTATTTAAGTTAGTTTTGCTCGCTGGTGTTTGTGCGGGCTTGTTGGCTTGTTACGTTTGGTGATGTATCGTGTTTGTTTTGGGTTTTCGCTGTCCAGTGTTTGTAACTAGGTTTTGGGTTTGTTTAGCGCCAGTGTTTTAGGGCATTCACCCATGTTTGGACCTGTTACGTTTGGAAGGACATTAAAGCGTTTTTCCAGTTCACTTCGCTCTCTGCATTTGACTCCTCACTCATCACTCACCCGACGTTACACAGTGGCTTCTTCCTTCCTGAGCGGCCTTTCAGATTATGTCGATATACAGCGGGGCAAAAAAGTATTTAGTCAGCCACCAATTGTGCAAGTTCTCCCACTTAAAAAGATGAGAGAGGCCTGTAATTTTCATCATAGGTACACTTCAACTATGACAGACAAAATGAGAAAAAAAATCCAGAATATCACATTGTAGGATTTTTTATGAATTTATTTGCAAATTATGGTGGAAAATGAGTATTTGGTCAATAACAAAAGTTTATCTCAATACTTTGTTAATTACCCTTTGTTGGCAATGACAGAGGTCAAACCTTTTCTGTAAGTCTTCACAAGGTTTTCACACACTGTTGCTGGTATTTTGGCCCATTCCTCCATGCAGATCTCCTCTAGAGCAGTGTTCAGTTTTGGGGCTGTTGGGGCTGTTGCTGGGCAACACGGACTTTCAACTCCCTCCAAAGATTTTCTATGGGGTTGAGATCTTGAGACTGGCTAGGCCACTCCAGGTCCTTGAAATGCTTCTTACGAAGCCACTCCTTCGTTGTCCGGGCGGTGTGTTTGGGATCATTGACATGCTAAAAGACCCAGCCACGTTTCATCTTCAATGCCCTTGCTGGTGGAAGTAGGTTTTCACTCAAAATCTCATGATACATGGCCCCATTCATTCTTTCCTTTACACGGATCAGTCGTCCTGGTCCCTTAGCAGAAAAACAGTCCCAAATCATGATGTTTCCACCCCCATGCTTCACAGTAGGTATGGAGTTCTTTGGATGCAACTCAGCAGTCTTTATCCTCTAAACACGACAAGTTGAGTTTTTACCAAAAAGTTATATTTTGGTTTCATCTGACCATATGACATTCTCCCAATCTTCTTCTGGATCATCCAAATGCTCACTAGCAAACTACAGATGGGCCTGAACACATCTGGCACTGCAGGATTTAAGTCCCTGGCGGCGTAGTGTGTTACTGATGGTAGGCTTTGTTACTTTGGTCCCAGCTCTCTGCAGGTCATTCACTAGGTCCCCCCGTGTGGTTCTGGGATTTTTGCTCACCGTTCTTGTAATCATTTTGACCCCACGGGGTGAGATCTTGCGTGGAGCCCCAGATCGAGGGAGATTATCAGTGGTCTTGTATGTCTTCCATTTCCTAATATTTGCTCCCACAGTTGATTTCTTCAAACCAAGCTGCTTACCTATTGCAGATTCAGTCTTCCCAGCCTGGTGCAGGTCTACAATTTTGTTTCTGTTGTCCTTTGACAGCTCTTTGGTCTTGGCCATAGTGGAGTTTGGAGTGTGACTGTTTGAGGTTGTGGACAGGTGTCTTTTATACTGATAACAAGTTCGAACAGGTGCCATTAATACAGGTAACGAGTGGAGGACAGAGGAGCCTCTTAAAGAAGAAGTTACAGGTCTGCGAGAGCCAGAAATCTTGATTGTTTGTAGGTGACCAAATACTTATTTTCCACCATAATTTGCAAATAAATTCATTAGAAATCTTACAATGTGATTTTCTGGATTTTTTTTCTCATTTTGTCTGTCATAGTTGAAGTGTACCTATGATGAAAATTTACAGGCCTCTCTCATCTTTTTAAGTGGGAGAACTTGCACAATTGGTGACTGACTAAATACTTTTTTGCACCACTGTAGGACTTGTTTTTACTGTGGATATAGATACTTTTGGACCTGTTTCCTCCAGCAACTTCACAAGGTCCTTTGCTGTTGTTCTGGGATTGATTTGCACTTTTCGCATTTTCATCTCTAGGAGACAGAACGCGTCTCCTTCCTGAGAGGTATGACGGCTGTGTGGTCCCATAGTGTTTATACTAGCGTACTATTCTTTGTACAGATGAACGTGGTACCTTCAGGCGTTTGGAAATTGCTCACAAGGATGAACCAGACTTGTGGAGGTCCACAATTTTTTTCTGAGATCTTGGCTGATTTCTTTTGATTTTCCCATGATGTCAAGCAGAGGCACTGAGTTTTAAAGGTAGGCCTTGAAATCCATCCACAGGTACACCTCCAATTGACTCAAATTATGTCAATTAGCCTATCAGAAGCTTCTAAAGCCATTACATAATTTTCTGGAATTTTCCAAGTTGTTTAAAGGCACAGTCAACTTAGTGTATGTAAACTTCTGACCCACTAGAATTGTGATACAGTGAATTATATGTGAAATAATCTGTCTAAACAATTTGGGGGAAAATGACTTACACAAAGTAGATGTCCTAACCGACTTGCCAAAACTATAGTTTGTTAACAAGAAATTTGTGGAGTGGTTGAAAAATGAGTTTTAATGACTACAACCTAAGTGTATGTAAACTTCTGACTTCAACTGTACATATGGACAGTACCAAAACAAATAATCGAATGATTCTGCCTCTTCGCAGCTAAATCTGCAGAGCTGGGAAGGTTGTGTCCCCCATATAAATAGCATTCTGTTGGTTGCAAGAATTCTGTATAATAATTCAAATTGAAAAATTCTAAGTTTTGAATCTGCCGTCGTTTTGTGTATCAGTCCATGTGCCATGGAATCTGTACGTCAAAAATCTCTTCCCAACTATTTTGCAATTCATATGGCACGGCACGGCTGTAAATTTCTGGTCTTTATATGAAACAGGTATACTTTATTATTTATCACAATTTTCTTTAACCAATTCTGCTCTTTAATGCAGTTCCTAACTTTTTCCCTCTTCCATTTTTGCGGTAATGCTGAAATTAGTTGTTTGTAATTTTGGGTAGAGCAGACATTTCCATATGTTTTTATTAGCTGCATTTATGACAGAACTCCACCAGTCCTATTTATGATATCATTTACGAAGTTTATACCTTTTTTAAACTGTTTAAGTTTAATCAATTAGTATATTTGAGTTTAACCACAATATTTGTTCTGTCATTTCTGGTGGATTAATTGAAATTGCAACTAACTTTCTATGGCTTGTTTTAAAAATAGTCATATTTGGGAGATTATTTCCTTTTCAAATAACTGAAAGTGAGAGGTTGTAAACGGAATAAAGGGAAAAAGGCCTTTTTGAACATAGGGTGAGACATTCTCACTAATTTGCTAGAGAACCCGTTCGGATTTAAGTATAACTTTTGTATTACTGAAGCCTTTAGTGAGATGCCTAATGCTTTAATATTTAATCATTTCTGCCCCCCGAATTAATATTCATTATATAAATAGGCTGTTTTAATTTTGTCTGGCTTGCTGTTCCCAATAAAATTGAATATTTTTTTTCTCATATCATTTTAAAAACTGACCATAAGCAAATGGGTAAACTGGGTTATGACTAAAGAGTTAATCAGGGTGATTTTTACACAAATAGAAAGGTATTTACCTTTCCATGGTAGTAAGATCTTATCTATTTTTTTCATGAATCATCAGCGTTCAATGACACCTTTGTTTTTAAGCCCTGTATTTCTAATCCCTTGATATTAGTTTATTATTCTTGGATCTGATTTTAATAGCTACCATTTCGATGACCATAATAAATAGATATGCCGATAGTGGACAACCTTGTTTTACTCCTCTTGACAGCTTAAAACTTTCTGAGAAGTAGCGATTATTTACTAGTTTATACCTAGGGTTACTATACATGATGTTAACCTATTTTATAAGATATTCTCCAGTCATACTTAATCCTTTTCAAAGTCCGCTATGAATAGTAGGCCTGGTTTCACAGATTTTTCATACTGTTCTATTGTTTCCAGTACTTGCCTTATATTATCACCAATGTATTGTCCATGTAAAAAACCTGACTGATTAGAATTAATAATGTCCGACAATACTTTTTTAATACTATGCGCTATACATTTTGCTAGAATTTTTGCATCACAACACTGAAGTGTAAGGGGCCTCCAATTTTTTAAAAGGACTGGGTCTTTATATTCCCCACTTGAATCCTGTTTCAGTAATAATGAAATCAAACCTTCTTGTTTAGTGTCTGATAATATACCATTTACATAGAAGTGGTAAAAACATGCTAATAAACGCCGTATGAGTATATCAAAAAATGTTTTGGTACATCTCAACTAATGTCTAATGTTTATGTAATAAACAAAAGGAAAATGCTGTTCTGAAACACAAGGCTTATCCAATGAAACATGAGAGACATGGATATAAAAGAGGAGTGAAATGGATTTAGAAAATGGAGGGAGGAAGAGAAAGAAGAGAAGCATGGGGAAAATACAGGAAGGTTTTGGTGGGGGAGGATGAGGGTAAGCAGGGATGGAAGAGGGATGAGTCAGAAGAGAGGGTGAGAGAGAGAGAGAGAGAGAGAGAGAGAGACTGCAGCTTGACTATAGGCCACGTCTGGACAAATGGATATCGATAGATCATATAGCCACAAAAACAGCTGATGGGATTGAACTTTAGCCAGACAGAGATGAGAGGGGCGCGATGTGTATGTTTGTGTGTAGACGTGCTATAAATAATGTTGAGCTGAATTTGCCAAACTGTCTCTGTTGTCAGTCACAATAAAGGCCAGACTTTAGACTTCCGGATGCCCTACACCCAGCCACCCACACATACCACTCTAATCATTACTTTGCACACTCTCTGCATTATGTGAACCCATATCCTGGAATCAAATACCGGCCTCCATCTCTCCCTTCTCTTTCTTTCTCTCCCTTCTCGCTCCCTCTCCCCATTCTCTGTCCCTCTCCTCCACTCTCTCTCCCTCTCCCCATCTCTCCCTCCCCCACTCTCTCTCCCTCTCCCCATCTCTCCCTTCCCCACTCCCTCTCCCTTGATACTTTGTGGAGACAATCACAGCGTTGTCTTGTCTGTCAATACCAAGCTTTCTTCTTATTGTGTCTCTGCTCTATTTAACGATAATTCCAACTGCTACAACACACAAAAATACTATGTTTGTACCTGTGTATATGTGTGTGTGTGTGTGTGTGTGTGTGTGTGTGTGTGTGTGTGTGTGTGTGTGTTTGTGTGTGTATGCACATGTGTTTTTGTGCATTTTACAATGTGCATCGTCACGTTTCAATAAGAGGGTGAAGCAGCTATTGACCGACAGCGGCGCAGCAGGAATGTATTTCGTCGAGCAGGGCAGAGGCACGTCAATGCTGTCTGCTGTAAAAATGGATTGTGAGGGATTCAGAGCAGACAACACAATGTAACACAATGTAACAGATTACTGCAATGTCAAGGCGATAGGAGGCTTATTAATGAAGAGTTTGTTAAAGGGGTCTAACACCAGTTTATTCCAGATTCCAGTTTATTCCAGTTTATTCCAGACAGCCTTAGAGGGATTTGTAAAGAGAGGGAGATGCACTGGGTTTTGGGAATGGTAGAAAGGACTTTGTCTTTGCCGAACACACACGCACACACATGCACAGTGGTAGGCTACCTCTGATTTGATATTGTTGTCTCCGAAGCAGAGGTGCTGGAGGTAGGCTGCAGCGTTGGACTGGACTGAAGGGAACTGGTGCTGCAGCATCTGAATCACTTCAGGTAACTCTGGATCCCTCCATCCAAACTCCCTACAGAAAGAGAGGGGAAAGGGGGTGGAGAGAAAGAGAGAGGGGGGAAAAGAGGGGGGAGATAGAGAGAGAAGGAGAAAAAATGTAATTGTTAGATGATTATACAGCACAACACAGTACCCGCAGGCGACATTTATTTCCGAGGTTGAAGACCATAAGATCGTTAGTTGTGTGGGTGTGTGAGGCCAGTCACCACCGTTATTCCATTAGGTTTAACACTCCCACTGATACGCAGGACAAAGTGAAATAAATGTTTTCTCTCACATCATTATGGGGGAAATGGTTTTCTTTATTATGTTATCCTTCTCACATGGTTGTTGTGGATGCAGAGGAATTAGAAATACAGGAGGGATAGAATACCTACTGTGTTGCTCACCACTGCTATAATACTCTACCCCTCTCTCTCTCAATATGTCTCTGTCTCTCTCTCTCAATGTGCCTCTGTCTCTGTCTCTGTCTCTGTCTCTCTCTCTCTTTCGCTCTGTCAATTCAATTTAAGGGGCTTTATTGGCAGGGGAAACATATGTTTACATTGCCAAAGCAAGTGAAATAGATATTAAACAAAAGTGGAATAAACAATAAAAAATTACCAGTAAACATTACACTCACAAATGTTCCGAAATAAAAAATAAATTTCAAATGTCATATTTTGTCTATTTCTTTTATTTATTTATTTTTTATTTCACCTTTATTTAACCAGGTAGGCTAGTTGAGAACAAGTTCTCATTTGCAACTGCGACCTGGCCAAGATAAAGCATAGCAGTGTGAACAGACAACACAGAGTTACACATGGAGTAAACAATTAACAAGTCAATAACACAGTAGAAAAAAAAGGGGGAGTCTATATACAATGTGTGCAAAAGGCATGAGGAGGTAGGCGAATAATTACAATTTTGCAGATTAACACTGGAGTGATAAATGATCAGATGGTCATGTACAGGTAGAGATATTGGTGTGCAAAAGAGCAGAAAAGTAAATAAATAAAAACAGTATGGGAATGAGGTAGGTGAAAATGGGTGGGTTATTTACCAATAGACTATGTACAGCTGCAGCGATCGGTTAGCTGCTCAGATAGCTGATGTTTGAAGTTGGTGAGGGAGATAAAAGTCTCCAACTTCAGCGATTTTTGCAGTTCGTTCCAGTCACAGGCAGCAGAGTACTGGAACGAAAGGCGGCCAAATGAGGTGTTGGCTTTAGGGATGATCAGTGAGATACACCTGCTGGAGCGAGTGCTACGGATGGGTGTTGCCATCGTGACCAGTGAACTGAGATAAGGCGGAGCTTTACCTAGCAAGGACTTGTAGATGACCTGGAGCCAGTGGGTCTGGCGACGAATATGTAGCGAGGGCCAGCCGACTAGAGCATACAAGTCGCAGTGGTGGGTGGTATAAGGTGCTTTAGTGACAAAACGGATGGCACTGTGATAGACTGCATCCAGTTTGCTGAGTAGAGTGTTGGAAGCCATTTTGTAGATGACATCGCCGAAGTCGAGGATCGGTAGGATAGTCAGTTTTACTAGGGTAAGCTTGGCGGCGTGAGTGAAGGAGGCTTTGTTGCGGAATAGAAAGCCGACTCTTGATTTGCACGCCCAATTTTTCAGTTTTTGAATTGTTAAAAAAGTTTGAAATATCCAATAAATGTCGTTCCACTTCATGATTGTGTCCCACTTGTTGTTGATTCTTCGCAAAAAAATACAGTTTTATATCTTTATGTTTGAAGCCTGAAATGTGGCAAAAGGTCGCAAAGTTCAAAGGGGCCGAATACTTTCCCAAGGCACTGTATATACAGTGTTGTAACGATGTGCAAATAGTTGAAGTACAAAAAGGAAAATTAATGAACATAAAAATAGGTTGTATTTACAATGGTGTTTGTTCTTCACCGGTTGACCTTATCTGTGGCAACAGGTCACAAAACTTGCTGCTGTGATGGCACACTGGTATTTCACCCAATAGATATGAGAGTTTATCAAAATTGGAATTGTTTTCGAATTCTTTGTTGGTCTGTGTAAAATACGTGTCTCTAATATGGTCATACATTTGGCAGAAGGTTAGGAAGTGCAGCTCAGTTTCCACCTCATTTTGTGGGCAGTGTGCACACAGCCTGTCTTCTCTTGAGAGCCAGGTCTGCCTACGGCGGCCTTTCTCAATAGCAAGGCTATGCTCACTGATTCTGTACCTAGTCAAAGATTTCCTTAATTTTGGGTCATTCACAATGGTCAGGTATTCTGCCACTGTGGACTCTCTGTTTAGGGCCAAATAGCAGTCTAGTTTGCTCTGTTTTTTTGTAAATTCTTTCCAATGTGTCAAGTAATTATCTTTTAGTTCTCATGATTTGGATGCACTCTAACAAATGTATGTAGTTTGTACAGTAAAAACACACATTAATTCCCTGTTTTATCCTTTAACAATTTAATGATGCAGACTACAATGCATCTTGGGTCGCCGAACGATTACAGTTTGTAACGGTGAATGTTACAGTACATGTTACTCAAACAAAGGCATGATGATTTACAGCTCTTAACGGTTAGTTGTAGGCCTACTGGATTAAGGTATTACACTGTCTTTTCGGGTGAATTCTTGTACAAGACCCCTACACTGAAGCAGCCATCAAGTGGGTTAAATCATATTTCACATTCATCAGCCATACAATGAGAAGAACATTTCTCACTAGGATATGGCTCCCGACGTAAAATAACCTACAGAATCACATAGCCTATTTTAAACAATTGACCATTTGGACACATCACGTTTTCCACATGCCCGGGCAGACTCGTGATGGAAGCGAACATCTGCAATTGTGGTCAGTAGGCTACATGAAATTTGTTTAATTTTGAGAGAACATTTTGCATCGGGAGCCCGTGAATCGATTTGAAAACATGAAGTCTCTGAGAGCCTTCTGTCCAAAACTGTTATAATTAATAGCCTATTCCATGTTCTGTTATCTCCAAATATTTTTGTACTTGAGCCAATAGCTAGCTGTGCCCTCCCTTAGCTAAATATTGGAACGCTGTTTGAATCAAGATGGAATATTTTCTAGATGTATTTTCGTTATGTCAGTTATGGCTTGATGGTTCGAATATTTAATCAATCTGTCTGTCCGTTGGCGAGCTAGCTGCATTATAGCTGTCATTTGAGGTGAATTTAGGGGAACTATTCTCAGCCACAAACGTTAGCTTGCTATTCTGAATTGAATTGTTTATATAACTTCTATTTTGGGGATTTGGATTCTAGAAAAAACGACAGGCTACTGCAGCTTGAACTGAGACAGATTATTTTTTTATTTAAAAAAAGTATTGTCCAGAATCAACCTTACACGGTTAAAATGTTTCAGTGCAAATCTTGTATGCATGAAATTAATACAGTAGCATCATTCGTACAGCACATTAAACTTGATAGAAATTCACCCAATTGCTATTTTAATTGTGGTGTGCCCAGAATGTTCCAGTGCATTCAGGCAATTTACTGCCTTTGAGTCTCACTTACATGCTGACCACACCGCTGGCATCATGTGAGTAAGTGAGTGAGTGAGTGAGTGAGTGAGTGAGTGAGTGAGTGAGCCTTGCAAAATAAATGCACACATACAGCTAAAGTGGGAAGTTTACATACACTTAGGCTGGAGTTATTAAAACTCGTTTTTCAACCAATCCACAAATTTCTTGTTAACAAACTATAGTTTTGGCAAGTCGGTTAGGACATCTACTTTGTGCATGACACAAGTAATTTTTCCAACAATTGTTCACAGACAGATTATTTCAGTTATAATTCACTGTATCACAATTCCAATAGGTCAGAAGTTTGCATACACTAAGTTGACTGTGCCTTTAAACAGCTGGGAAAATTCCAGAAAATGTTGTCATGGCTTTAGAAGCTTCTGATAGGCTAATTGACATCATTGGAGTCTAAGGCCTAGCTTCAAACTCAGTGCCTCTTTGCTTGACATCATGGGAAAATCATAAGAAATCAGCCAAGACCTCAGAAAAAAATTGTAGACCTCCACAAGTCTGGCTCATCCTTGGAAGCAATTTCCAAACGCCTGAAGGTACCACGTTCATCTGTACAAGCAATAGTACGCAAGTATAAACACCATGGGACCACGCAGCCGTCATATCGCTCAGGAAGGAGACGCGTTCTGTCTCCTAGAGATGAACGTACTTTGGTGCGAAAAGTGCAAATCAATCCCAGAACAACAGCAAAGGACCTTGTGAAGATGTTGGAGAAAACAGGTACAAAAGTATCTATATCCACAGTAAAATGAGTCCTATATCAACATAATCTGAAAGGCCGCTCAGCAAGGAAGAAGCCACTGCTCTAAAACCGCCATACAAAAGCCAGACTATGGTTTGCAACTGCACATGGGGACAAAGACTTTTTGGAGAAATGTCCTCTGGTCGGATGTAACAAAAATGGAACTGTTTGGCCATAATGACCATCATTATGTTTGGAGGAAAAAAGGGTATGCTTGCAAGCAGAAGAACACCATCCCAACGGTGAAGCACAGGGGTGGCAGCATCATGTTGTGGGGGTGCTTTGCTGCAGAAGGGACTAGTGCCCTTCACAAAATAGATGGCATCATGAGGTTGGAAAATGATGTGGATATATTGAAGCAACATCTCAAGACATCAGTCAGGAAGTTAAAGCTTGGTCGCAGATGGGTCTTCCAAATGGACAATGACCCCAAGCATACTTCCAAAGTTGTGGCAAAATCGCTTAACGACAACAAAGTCAAGGTATTGGAGTGGCCATCACAAAGCCCTGACCTCAATCCTATAGAAAATTTGTGGGCAGATCTGAAAAAGCTTGTGCGAGCAAGGAGGCCTTCAAACCTGACTCAGTTGCACAAGCTCTGTCAGGAGGAATGGGCCAAAATTCACCCAATTTATTGTGGGAAGCTTGTGGAAGGCTACTTGAAACGTTAAACAATTTAAAGGCAATGCTACCAAATACTAAATGAGTGTAAGTAAACTTCTGACCCACTGGGAATATGATGAAATAAATAAAAGCTGAAATAAATAATTCTCTCTACTATTATTCTTACATTTCACATGCTTAAAATAAAGTGGTGATCCTAAATGACCTGAGACAATTAATTTTTACTAGGATTAAATGTCAGGAATTGTGAAAAACTGAGTTTAAATGTAATTGGCTAAGGTGTATGTAAACTTCTGACTTCAACTGTAAGTGGATATGCTGAACAAAACTGTTGTCTGTTGAGAGTACTCCCCAACTTAGTAGGAGATCGAATCAAAAATCTACCAGATAGTGGTGTATGGCAGTTGATTTTGCTCCTAAGACAAATCATCGGATACATATGTGCATCAGCCATTACTGCTGACCAGGTGGCATATCCTCAAGTCCTTATTGATGAATATACCAATTTCAGAACTGAGAAATTTCCTGGCAAACCCCTCAAGTCAATGCACCATTATCTCTGCTATTACCCAGAGCTTATCATTAGGTTCAAGACACTTATTTGTCTCTGGACGTTGAGGTTTGAGAGTAAGTATACTTACTTCAAGCAGTGTGTACAGAAATTGCACAACTTTAACAATCTACTTGGGACTCTAGCAGAGAGACACCAACTGTTCCAAGCCTATTTAAGTGCCGGCAGTTTATTTCTGCCTCTCATTCAAGTAGAAAAGGGAACTGACTTTTATGCCACTGATTACAACAAGAAGATTGAGGATTCAGTCGCTGTATTTCACTTCAAATTTATATAACACAGTTGTTTTAAATGATATCACTGTCAAAAGCACAAAGTACAGAAAGGGAATGTATGTTGTGATGGGGAAAGATGAGGATGGATTGCAAATGGGTAAGATGAAGTTGATCCTGGCCCATTGCTACTCTTCTATTTATTCTGTTTTAAAGAGGCAGCAGGCTGTGCAGCTAGTTGATTTAGGTATTCACTGCCTAACAGAAGTAGCCCAAGACTCAAACTTTATCTGCATGAAGACCTTGTTGATTTTCACCCCTTAGTGGAGTACAAGGTATTTGGCAAATCAATGATGATCCTTCATCATTCTTCCCCTTTGTTGTAGAGCCATAACAGAGATAGACAGGAGATAAGAGAGGCAGTATTGTCTGTGCTACCAGATTTGCCCGAGCAGACACTTTCATCCCTCCTGGACAAGCTAGCATGTGTGGGAGTACAGGGAAAGCCAGGCCTTCAATTTCTTAAAGAAGACGACCTACAGGAGCACACCAGACCAATACAATGCCGGAAGCTGCTAAATGCATGGAGATTTGAAGGTATTGGCTAAATTTTTTACAAGTACTGTACAGTTGAGAGGAAATGTTTGGAATTTTATTACGTTAGATTTCTGAGTTGAGCAACTATTTTACTTCCAGGACAAGCAAGGAGTTACACAGCTAGTGCCATCCAAGATACATCAACATTTGAGCCATCAAGCCCGTCCCCTTCACAGTCATCCTCCACATCCAGCACAACCCTGTCAACAACCAGTACGACCAGTACTGTAGACCTGGACATCTGGCTGGAGAACTTCACTGTCCCTTGGGGGAAAATGTTCATGAACCTGAGATCAGCCATCGCTAGAGGTACACGGCCAACCACGGGAGAACGAAGAGAGATGGTAAGAATTAAAGTAGATGCATTAAGAGTTATTGAGCCTAATCCAACCAGAGCAGATTGCTGTGCAATAGCCAAGACGATGGTACAATAGTATCCGTAAAGGCTTCGCTGATACAATGAGAGATGGCACAACAATTGGGAGTGGCTATGGATCCCTCTTAAATCAGATGAAAACATGCATTGAGCATAAGAATCGTGATAATTCTATGGTATGGCTAAGAAAGAGAAAAACACTCTCAGGCTCATTGACTGTAATCACTGCAAGAGGGCCAACTGACAAACACGGCTGTGTAAGATGGCAGCCTGACAAACACGGCTGTGTAAGATGACAGCCTGACAAACACGGCTGTGTAAGATGACAGCCTGACAAACACGGCTGTGTAAGATGACAGCCTGACAAACACGGCTGTGTAAGATGGCAGCCTGACAAACACGGCTGTGTAAGATGACAGCCAGACAAACACGGCTGTGTAAGATGACAGCCTGACAAACACGGCTGTGTAAGATGGCAGCCTGACAAACACGGCTGTGTAAGATGACAGCCTGACAAACACGGCTGTGTAAGATGACAGCCTGACAAACACTGCTGTGTAAGATGACAGCCTGACAAACACGGCTGTGTAAGATGACAGCCTGACAAACACGGCTGTGTAAGATGACAGCCTGACAAACACGGCTGTGTAAGATGGCAGCCTGACAAACACGGCTGTGTAAGATGACAGCCTGACAAACACGGCTGTGTAAGATGACAGCCTGACAAACACTGCTGTGTAAGATGACAGTCTGACAAACACGGCTGTGTAAGATGACAGCCTGACAAACACGGCTGTGTAAGATGACAGCCTGACAAACACGGCTGTGTAAGATGACAGCCTGACAAACACGGCTGTGTAAGATGACAGCCAGACAAACACGGCTGTGTAAGATGACAGCCTGACAAACACGGCTGTGTAAGATGACAGCCTGACAAACACGGCTGTGTAAGATGACAGCCAGACAAACACGGCTGTGTAAGATGACAGCCAGACTTTCCCACAGAAGAAACGGAAGAAACTTTGGAGGCGAAGCGTAAGGAAATGGAGCAGCTTTAATCCAGAGACCAACAGGAGGTGACAGAGGACAACTCTCTCATGCAAGCAACATTTTACTTACAGCGCTGTGCTATCAACACTAGCCCAGCACCTAAGATAGCCCGAGCTGAGAAGTAAGTGGCCGTACCTTTTCACACAGAAGGAACTCTACAACCACTTCAAGTTACCGACGGATGTCTCAATCCTGGAAAAAATTGATGCAACAATGGTAGAAAAAGGAAATATTATTATACAATACTTCCACTACAAACCAACAAATGAAGAGGTTTGGCACATCCTGTCAAGGTTTGGAAATGGTGGAGAGACTGCAGTTGGCCCTTGTGTTGTCCTCCTGCTGATGTCCTATTTCAAAGAAAGGCCTTCTACAGGCCGATGTGAGTTTTACATTCATCTGCATCTTATGCATAAAATAATACTTTTCTATGTAATTTTAGAAGTTTAAAATGAAGATGTGCCAAATGTTCAAAATATGTGAAATTAAAGTTACAGAATTTGTTGTTTTATATCTTTCATATCTTATATAAGATATATAAAAGATATATCTTTTATATCTTGTATAGCTTTTATCTTTGTGTCATAACTCTACTGTGACGATCTGAAGGATCAGGTTACAATGGGTCCACTCTACAGCGTGCTCTCTCTCGTAGAGGGGAATGTCATGACTCTCCTGTGACGATCTGAAGGATCAGGTTACAGTGGGTCTGCTCTACAGCGTGCTCTCTCTCGTAGAGGGGGAGAGCGGGAAGTCGACTGTTTTATGACGGTCATAAAATACGCTGCCTCTGTGCTCTGTAGTGTTTGAGGTTGGAATGTAAACTGTGGAACACAGAGAGACCCTTGGACATCTAAAGTTTGAATAATTAAACAATATTTATATTTTTGAGAATGTTTGAGTGGTCCGTGGACACTTAAGGGACAGTCGTTACGAGTGTGTATCATTTGGTGATCTCATGAGGGACAGGAAACACTCATTACTATGTCTTTGGTTGTGTACAGTTCTTAAATATGGGGTATACATCGAAATATTGTGAAACGCATATGATTAAACATCAAACTATTTATGAAAAGATGTAATGTGATGTTAACCTGAGAAAATATGGGTTTTCATATAAAGTTAACCAAATCGGTGGCCCACGTTAGCATACACATTACGTTGGCGTCATGGACCGCCCTTTTCTCAGAAGTGTATAAAACCCACTCCTGACAAAATTTACATTAGACCAGAAAACATGGAGTTGACGGTATATGTTGAAATGGTTAAGAACTACAACTCTACAGGCCCAGCAGCTGGAAATTACGTAAATCTAGTACGAGAATACAGACAACCGCGGAAGCATCTATTCTATGCAACAACCATCTACACGCCTGACGTACCCAATACAACAGACACTATCCAGAGCTGCTGAGAAATCGACAACTACGAAAGACATTGTAACTTCTGGGGAAGTTAACCAGAGACTCTCTGATGAACTGACTCTCCAGCAGATGGACCGGCGATTCCACCAGAGAAGACAACATTGACATACAGTACGGGCGTAAATATATACATTGCAATTATTTTCAGATGAGCGGCCGTTCATGTGCAAAGGATTAGCATTTCCATGAATATAATTATCAACTGTGTGTAGAGAATCCATTTTGTCTTTCCCGCTTTTTATCTGTCCCCACCCCTTTCCATTGTCTACCAAGCCACAATACCGGTTTAGCCCACTAGGGACTTATCAATGCATTGTGTTAGTAACCAATAACTATATTGTTTGTTTATGTATTTCTGTGATTTGATTAGTTAGTTAGTAAATAAATAATTAAGCCAATTTGTATATTGCTGATTCATTATGGAGGCTAGGGTTTGTGCATATATCCAAGGGTTTGCGACGTTCAGTAATGCGAACAGATGAGGTACAATTCATTAATAAGCAACTGTTTTGATAAGATATGAACATATTTGAAGAGTCGATTCGGAAAATAGAGACTCTACAAACATTTTCCCGTGGTGCCCCGACTTCCTAGTTAATTAAAGATTACATGGTTAGTTTAATCACGTAATAATAATTACACATAAAGAATTGATTTGATAAAATAACAGTCTTCACATTTAATGACAGTCACAGACACGACAGGTGTCAGCCACAGCCACAGATGTGGAGTGATCAATTCCACTGCCAGACTCACCAAGACTGATTGTTCAAGGTAATGTAATGTATCCAATAAGACTTTCTGCGTGAGTAATTGTTTTTTGACAGGGCCTTACAATAGCAATGTTTCACAGAGGCCATGGTGAAACATAAATGTGATCTGATTTCAGGTGACACAATGACTGTTGCCAAATGGATAATAAGCATTGAGAAGGAGGTTGTGATGTCAGTCCACTCCAACTTTGTGGCAGTGCTGGCAGCTTTTTTTTGCCTCATTCTATACCTTCAATCTGAAATACCAAGAGGAGGTTTTACACACCCTGGAGTTCATCCAAAGGTAAACAAAAATATGCTTCGTCCTTGGGAGAATTCCGTTGCGGGGGCTATAAACGGAGGCATTTTGTACCACAGCTTGGTTTGGCAGGTTAATTGAATCAAGATATGTTGATACGTTTGAAAGGCTCCTTTGTCAGAGCATAAACACATAATGCGAAGCCATTATCTGAACTAGGGACAATGTACAGAGGTAATGCAGAACACTTCAGACACTTTTGAAGACATCAGGGGACCTAATCATCTTTCTACAATTATGTCTGGGTGTGCACTTTGTTTTCACAGTTTTGCTGGAATCAATCCATCCACTGGCTCGAAGACCGCCACAGCAGAGGTCGTCAGCAAGAAAAGCGGAAAGGTAGTGGAGAAGAAGAGACACACAATTAATGTACATGTCTGTACTCTGCTCAGGAAGATAATGGACTTTGAACAGCTATAGGCTAGTGCCTCCTGGGCAAACATTTTACTTATTTTTGTCAATTGTGACCTGCTCAAGAAAGTTTGGTTTGTCACTGGGGTTGACTCTTTTTTTGTTTTTTTACACTTTAAGTGTTTGAAAATGATCCAGTATGCACTGAAATTGACATATTGTTGAGGAAGTAATGCTACTCTGGATGTTTGGAAATGTCTGGCATTTACTCTGGCTCCTCTACAGTCCCTGGTTCGGATCCAGCCTGTATCACATCCGGCCATGATTGGGAGTCGCACAATTTACCCAGCGACGTAAAAAAGAATTTGTTCTTAACTGACTTGCCTAGTTATTTATTAATGATTTTTTACAGGTAAGTTGACTGAGAACACATTCTCAGCAACAACCTGGGGAATAGTTGGGGCGGCAGGGTAGCCTAGTGGTTAGAGCGTTGGACTAGTAACTGGAAGGTTGCAAGTTCAAACCCCCGAGCTGTCGTTCTGCCCCTGAACAGGCAGTTAACCCACTGTTCCTAGGCCGTCATTGAAAATAAGAATTTGTTCTTAACTGACTTGCCTAGGTAAATAAAGGTAAAATAAAAATAAAATAAATAGTTACAGGGGAGAGGGATGAATGAGCCAATTGTAAACTGGGGATTATTAGGTGACCATGATAGTTTGAGGGCCAGATTGGGAATTTAGCCAGGACACTAGGGTTAACACCCCTACTCTTACGATAAGTGCCATGGGATCTTTGATGACCTCAGAGAGTCAGGACACCCGTTTAACATCCCATCTGAAAGACGGCACCCTACACAGGGTCCCCAATCACTGCCCTGGGGGATTGTGATATTTTTTTTAGACCACCTCCAACACCAGCATCTGGTCTCCTATCCAGGGA
This sequence comes from Oncorhynchus mykiss, assembly GCF_057628025.1. Taxonomy (NCBI): domain Eukaryota; kingdom Metazoa; phylum Chordata; class Actinopteri; order Salmoniformes; family Salmonidae; genus Oncorhynchus; species Oncorhynchus mykiss. The sequence goes on from NC_143032.1 coordinate 19,225,583, forward strand.
CTTACCAGGACCAACCCTGATTAGCTTCAGAAGCAAGCCAGCATGCAGCAAGCCGGTATGCTGCTGGTTAGTTAAATTAAGGTTAAATAAATCAAACAATTATAATATTTTTTTTTTTTTAATTACTCAAAACTTGACTAGACAACCGTTATTAAAGCTTGAGTATTTTGTTTTGGGAAGGGCATAATTAGGAATCTGGGAATATGACAACATTTTCATTGAGATCTTTTCTAACCATAATCTCACATAATTAAAAAGTCCAATTACCCTTCACAAACCTACATACTCTGCATTTAACATGGGAGTGAAGGTAATGACAAACCTCCTAAGATAAGGCCAGGCAGACATGTTGCACAAAACTCTGTTGAGAGTAGGCCCCACTACTCCTCTTAGTAGGAAACATGTTTTCTTTTTTTGAGCTCAAAGTGAGGCAATGCGATATTTGAGTTACCTGTGTCTGAAAGACACACACAGTATACCAGTGCCTTTCTTATCTGTCACGTTCTATGCTGGGACAGCTATAAACATGCACCTTATTCAGGATGACGATCTCTTTTGAAGATTGATACGTTTGAAACTTTTTTTGTTGAAAAAAATGGCTTTACATCTGAATGCAGAATAGCCTTGTGACAAAATATCATTATTTTTTTATGTCACAAACAAGCTAGAATATCATTAAACATCATTTTGCGCAATTTTTCAATTTGTAAAGGAAGATGCTTCTCAGTTTTGTAGATGGGGTGGTTCCATCTTAACTAATGCTATAATGGAAAGCCTTGATTTTTAAAAAGTTATGTCATACCAATACTGTTAAGATTAACAATTGTATTCTGTCCTGATTAATCATTTTAAAATGTACACCTTTTGATAGGTGCTAGGGGAAAAGTGTAGGTTTGTAATTGAGGCGTTTTTGATGCAGCCCATTTGACTACATTTTATTGGCATTTCCCACTGAGCAGCAGTGAAGTTTTACTATGGGAGCTTATTGAATGTGTTTATTGTCACTTTTTTGTTTGGTTTATTTTTTGTATTATGTTTACTTGTTTTGGTAATGCAAATGTTTTAGAAATGTACAGTACTAATGGCATATTTTATCTGTAAATGTGACCCGATTCAGGAAACTAGCCATGATTACCTGAGCTAATGAGTGGGCTGGACATGCAAAGAGATGAGTTTGGATTGGTTTGCGGTGTAGCATATTGTATCTACAAAATGAGCTGCTCGTTATGCATAGATAATCCTTTCTACTGCAGTTTTTTCTAAAGATATAATGTTAGCTATGGAGAACTGGTAAATATGTTGCTACTGCTCTCAATAATATTTCTGCCCTGAATTTATCAGGCTCTATAGACAAAGGTCAGTGGGAAAAAGTTGTGATGGACTACTTTCTGGAGGACGATCGTGCCATGCTGACTCTCTCTGACTGAAAATGAATCAGACGATGAGGAAATTCCTGATTTAGGTCAAAATATTGTTTGTGATGTTTTCTCAGAATGCCATTTCGCATTGCTAGTTATAGCCTAATGTTAGCTAGCTAACTAGATAACATTGAACCTATTTAGTTAACTTTATGACAATATGACAATCGGTTTGTATTGCTAGTTAAAGCTTGCTGTTAGCTAGCCAGCTGTTAGCTAGCCAGCTGACGTTAGATGGCTGGCTAACTAGCACCATTATGTGTATGAACTGTATGTAGTGATGTTCTCAAAATGCCATTTTGCATCTATTGTATAATAATGCTAAAATATTTGTATCTGGAATTTGTCTTTCAGCATCAGTAGAACATGCCTGACTCTCCTCCACCAGTCATACAAGGAGAATGGTCTAATACCTCCCATCAAAAAAAGAGCTGACCGAAGCAAGCACGGGTTACGCCTGAAGCATGAGACCTTGCAGCAAGTGGTGAACTTTATCAACAACTACGCAAAGGATAATGCAATGGTATTACCAGGACTCCACTCAGGACACAAATACTTTGGTGGGAAACTGTTTCCATCCCATGTGACAAAAGTAGCAGGGTGGCGTCTCTACAAGGAATCAATGACAACACTTGGTATGTAAAGCATAAACACATTTTGATGATTTAATTGACCTCCAACATGATTGGCAATACTTTTATTGATCTCACATTATTTCAGTATTTTACAGAGGTACGTGTAGTCGGGCTGTCTTCCTTCAGGAATCTGTGTAGAAAATTGCTGCCACACATCTCAAGCACTAAGCCCAGGACAGACCTGTGCTGGCAGTGCCAGAGGAACAACTATCAGGTCTTCAGACCTGCCAGAAGCTGTTAAGTCAGCCAAGCTGAAGAAGCAAGAGCAGCATCTCCTGCTTGTTCAGAGTGAGCGGTCTGTCTACCAGAAGATGGTTGCTGACTGGAATACCACCTGTCAAGACCTGCAGTTGTCTCTGGGGGCTCTACTGAACCAGCATGAAAATATATCAGGATGCATTACAGCTTGGATTTTGCTCAACAAGTAAGCAACATTTCCTCCATCATACTGATTAAGGACATAGATGGACAGATAGATAGATATACACTCAACAAAAAACTATATATATTTATATATATATATATATATATATATATATATATATATATATATATGGGAGGCAGGAAAATACCTTTCACTGAGCTGCGTAAAGACAGATTGACAGGGGTGAGACAATTAATGATAATTTCTCTTAATGTTATTTTGTTGTTTGCAGGTGCACTATCCTTCTGACCCTATGCAGCCAGGTCCCATCTACTTTTTAACTCCTCGCAAGTGTGTCTTGTTTGGTGTCTACTGTGAAGGAATGCCACAACAAGTCAACTACTTGGTTGATGAAGGCACGTCATCCAGCAAAGGCAGCAGCGCGGTCATCAACTACATGCACCATTTCTTTACCAACTATGGAGTTGGGGAAACACGTGTGGACCTGAATTGTGATAACCGCAGTGGCCAAAACAAGAAGTTTGTGCTCTGGTATTGTCCCTGGTGGACCATGCACAAGCTCGCCACAGTCTGGTCCTTCACTTCCTGATCACAGGCCACTCCAAGTTTGCCCCCGACTGGTGCTTCAGCCTCATCAAGCAGCGCTTCAGAAAGAACAGAGTGAACACTTTGTCTGAGATTGCTGGTGTTGTGAAGGACAGCACTGTGACAGGGGTCAACATCCCATAGCTGGTTGGACTGGAGGATGGTACGGTGCTGGTGGAAAGCTATGGCTGGCAAAAACACCTGACTCTGTCCTTCAGGCCACTGCCACAGATCAAGCAGTACCAGCAATTTAGGTGAATATAATTTTCATTGCATTATGAGGTTGGCACAAGGTTTCAGCTGCTGCGCAACACAGACATCCTTCCTCTCATAGATGGTGTGCCTGTACAAGCACCACCTGGACTGGACACAGCTAGACAAAATTATGTTTTTGAGAAGATCAGGTCGTTTTGCGATGAAGAGGCTATGGACATCACATGCCCTGCACCAAAGTCAAGGGCAGGACAGAAACAGGCTCTCCGAATATAGATTCCCTTGTTCATGCGTGGTTCGGATGGACCAGTCATCAGCACCTTCTGCAGTGCCTCTATTCCAATGAATCTCTCCTAACACACGTCGCTGATACTATTTTTTGTTTATCCTGCTGCTCAGCCACTTTACCCCTGATTGTTTACGTATAACTACCTCGTCTATCACTATCGTTATTGATGTTGTTTGTGTACATACTGTATATTTTATATATATTGACACTATTTCTGATATTGCTACTATGCAAGTAACCATTTGGCTGTACCGTTTACACCTTCTGTAGAGACCCATCCACTTAGCAAGACTTAGCAAAATATTGATATAAATACTTATTTTCCACCATCATTTGCAAATAAATTCATTAAAAATCCGACAATGTGATTTTCTGGATTTTTTTTCTCATTTTGTCTGTCATAGTTGGAGTGTACCTATGATGAACATTACAGGCCTCTCTCATCTTTTTAAGTGGGAGAACTTGCACAATTGGTGGCTGACTAAATACTTTTTTGCCCCACTGTAGGTCCAGGGGGGGTGGTCCCACAGGGTCTGGGAGAGTTTCTGGGTGGGGTGTCTATTGATCTGTTGCTCTATTGTCTATTGATCTGAGGGCTATCAGGGTGGCTCAGAGGGGGTGAGAGCCACTGGGCTTGGGGGTTCTTCATTTGTCTGTTCTGCTATGATGTTGACGCTATGGTCAGGGTCTGGTGTGGACTCTCTCTCTCTCTTTTTTTATGTCTCTCTCTCGGTCTCTCTCTCTTGGTGTCACTCCCTGTCTCTCTCTGTGTGTCTCTCTCTACCTCATTCCATTCATTTCTATCTATTTTTCTCCTCACTTTTCGCTCTCTCCCTGTCTTTTACCTCTCTCTTTTTCCCTCTCCACCGCTTTCTGTCACTGAACCGTGTAAAGCCCAAGAAGGAAAGCAAGGAATAGAGCTGACAGTTTTACTCCAAATTGGATTTTGTTGCAAGGGTTGATTTTGTTTCTGCTTTACCACCGAGTGATGTTCTGATGAAGGCACACGTAGATCTACTTTTGTTCTGAAGTGACATCATCACAGCCCAGAAATACAGTACTCACTACTCCAAAGAATACACTATGCAACTTGAGCCCTGAGGTTGTTTACCTCTAAAGAGCCGAGTACTGAAACAGCGCATCAAATTTAGTAGCCCTAATGGGAATCGAACCTGCAACCTTGTGCGGGTCAAGTGTTTCATATTTCACCAAGAGGTCTAAACCTTCGTGTTAACCTATAAAAACTGTCCAATACAGTTTAAACAGAGACTTAGTGCACCTTACCTAAGTACTCTTACCAGCCTGATTGTTCCCCCTGGTTCTGGTAGATAAATAAAGCCTCTATGTCAATGTCTTTTATCTGCTGCAATGATAAGTGTTTGTTAGAGGGATGGAGGAGGGGATCCCCAGGCGTTTAAGGGATTTAAAGGGAGAGCCCCTCACACACTCCTTAAATCACACAGGAGATTAGATTAAGTGTGTGTGTGCACGCATGAGCGTGTACACACACGTTCATCCGTGTGTGACAGTTAACAGAAAGGGGTTTGATCTGCTAATAAAATAACTGTGCGCGCATGCCAAGATGTGTGTGTGCAAGGGTTGTGTTGTGTGACCACATCAACAACACACAAACACATCCCACACACAAACACATTTCACACACACACACTTAACCAGTGCACTATTTGATCAATCGCTAGCTTTCATGTCTCTCACAACACACTTTCAGAAGAAAAAGACAACAAAAATGTAAAAAATGAAGAAAAATGACCTGAAAACATGAAAGCTGTTAAAGCTGTCTTTGAGTGCTGAAGACAGGTCTCTCTAAGCAGAGTCATATTTTCACAGCACCCATGACATCTCAAATGTTGTTCCCCCTAACAATAAGACAACATCATTTAGCAATGCTAAGTTAATGTAGTAATGGCTAGCTAGCATATCCGTAATCCTAACCTTAGGGGAGTGAGAAATGTCTGGCTCTGGAGAATTCGTTTTTCTGATCCTACCCAAAATGCAATGGGAGTGACAGGTACACACAGGAGGCATGGAGGTCAGGGTAAACGGCAGCAGCTAATCTGATTGGACAAGGCCTGTCAGGGCTGATGACTGATTGAACAGCTCTGTTTGGTGGTGCACATATTAAAACACATGCTAATTATTTACCCTTCAATCATCATTAACCTCTGAGGGACTGAGAGAGAGAAAGATGTGCCCACTGCCCACAAAATTAGGTGGAAACTGAGCTTCCTAACCTGCCAAATGAATGACCAAGAGACACATATTTCCCTTAGATTACACAGACCAACAAAGAATTAGAAAACAAATCCAATTTTGATAAACTCCCATATCTATTGGGTGAAATACCAGTGTGCCACCACAGCAGCAAGATTTGTGAACTGTTGCCACAAGAAAAGGGGAACCAGTGAAGAACAAACACCATTGTAAATACAACACATATTTATGTTTATTTATTTTCCTTTTATTCTATTTGTACATCGCTACAACACCGTATATAGACATAATATGATATTTGAAATGTCTATTATTTTGGAACTTCTGTGAATGTAATATTTACTGTTCACTTTATGTTTATTTCACTTCTGTTTATCCATTTCACTTGCTTTGTCAATGTAAACATATGTTTCCCATGCCAATAAAGTCCCTTGAATTGAAATGTAATTTATTTGATAGAGAGAGAGCTAGGGGGGGGGGGGGGCTCTCTTGGTCTCTCGGTATCTCATTCTCTTGGTATCTACACCCCTCTATCCTTCCCCTCTCTCTCCCTCTCTCTCCTTCTCTTTCCCCATAGTGTTGATGTTACTTTCCATGTGTATTGCAGAGCCAGCCCAGTCCATTCAGAACGGTAAATAGACTCCATTAAAGCAGTGATCTCACAGGCTGAAGTGGATACACAGCGTTCAGTAATTACACTGATAAACACAATGAGATGCAAGAAGAAGGAACATGGAACGTAGGGATGAAGCTTTAATTAAAGCTATGCTAATTAAGATAGTGGAAAGGTTCCGGAAAAAACAAACACCATTGATTGTTACACTGACGAATGTGGGCGCAAGGAAATACACGGACGCACACACATACTCATATTCACACTCACCCACATGCTGAAAAATACACACCCACACCACCCACATGTACACATAAATACACACATATTCATATTCACACTCACCCACATGCTGAAAAATACACACCCACACCACCCACATGTACACATAAATACACACATATTCATATTCACACTCACCCACATGCTGAAAAATACACACCCACACCACCCACATGTACACATAAATACACACATATTCATATTCACACTCACCCACATGCTGAAAAATACACACCCACACCACCCACATGTACACATAAATACACACATATTCATATTCACACTCACCCACATGTACACATAAATACACATATTCATATTCACACTCACCCACATGCTGAAAAATACACATCCACACCACCCACATGTACACATAAATACACACATATTCATATTCACACTCACCCACATGCTGAAAAATACACACCCACATGTACACATAAATACACATATTCATATTCACACTCACCCACATGCTGAAAAATACACATCCACACCACCCACATGTACACATAAATACACACATATTCATATTCACACTCACCCACATGCTGAAAAATACACACCCTCACCAACCCACATGTACACATAAATACACACATATTCGGACGCACACACCTATTCATATTCACCCACATGCTGAAAAATACACACCCTCACCAACCCACATGCACACATAAATACACACCCACATGTACACATTAATACACACCCACATCACTCACATGTACACATAAAGACACACCCACATGTACACATAGACACACCCATATGTACACATAAATACACACCTACACCACACACATGTACACATAAAAACACAGACTCACAAAAACACATACTGATTATTTTGTGTGCAGTGTGTACCCATGTGTGTGTGTATATATAATGTCTAGAGCTAAGTCAGGGCTGACAGCGCAGAACAGAAATCCCAGACAGAGAGAGAAATCAATAAAGAGAGGGAGAGAGAGGGAGAGAGAGAGAGAGAGAGAGAGAGAGAGAGAGAGAGAGAGAGAGAGAGAGAGAGAGAGAGAGAGAGAGAGAGAGAGAGAGAGAGAGAGAGAGAGAGAGAGAGAGAGAGAGAGAGAGAGAGAGAGAGAGAGAGAGAAAGAAAGAAAAAACAGAGAGGGATAGAGGAGGTGGAAATCTAATAAGAGAGAAAATCACAAGATGACTGTGCTGTGTACCAGTGAAGCGTTTAGGCTTAATTAATCACCACTTAAGCGTTGGTAATGTACAGTGCTTTCAGAAAGTACTCACACCCCTTGACTTGTTCCACATTTTGTTGTGTAACAGTCTGAATATTGAATTGATTGAATTTAGATGTTTTGTGTCACTGGCCTACACACAATAAATACCCCATAATGTCAAAGTGTAATTATGTGTTTTACAAAATCATTAAAAAAGAAAAGCTGATTGTCTTGAGTCAAAAAGTATTCAACCCTTTTTCTGTATTAAGCCAAAATATTTCAGGAGTAAAAATGTGCTTAGCAAGTCACATAATAAGTTGCATGGACCCACTCTGTGCAATAATAATGTTGAACTGATTTTTGAATGACTACCTCATCACTGTACCCCACAGATACAGTTATCTGTAAGCTTTCTTACTAGAGCACTGCATTTCAAACACAGTTTCAACCATAAAGTCCAGGGAGGTCTTCTAATGCCTCGCAAAGAAGGGCACCTATTGCTAGATGTCACGGATCCCTCCGGAACTTTCATTACGCACACCTGGCCCCGATTCCCAGTGAATAGTAATTGTATTTTTATAAAAATATATATTTTACCTTTATTGAAGTAGGCAGGTCAGCTTAGAACAAATTCTTATTTTCAATGACGGCCTAGGAACAGTGGGTTAACTAACTTGTTCAGGGGTATAAATGTGCCCTTGGTTTACCAGTGACCTGTTGATTATTGTTACAATGTCCGTTGGTGCGTGTGAGTACCTGTGCTGTGTGTTTAGGCTTTCGCGCAATTGTGGCCTTGTCCAGTGTATTAATCATTGTGCACATGTGTTATTTATTTAAGGTAATCCTCGCTCTCTTGTTTAGGATTTCTACCCTGTGCGCGCCATCATTTGGGCTTAATAAAAATATCTATTACGCATTCCTGCGCCTGTTTCCCGAATAATTTATACCAGTGTGACAGTAGATCGGTAAAAATAAAAAAAATCAGACCTTTAATATCCCTTTGAGCATGGTGTAGTTATTAATTTCACTTTGGATGGTGTATCAATACACCCAGTCACTACAAAGATACTGGCATCTTTCCTAACTCAGTTGCCGGAGAGGAAGGAAACCGCTCAGGGATTTCACCATGAGGCCAACGGTGACTTTAAAACATTTACAGAGTTGAATGGCTGTGAGGAGAAATCTGAGGATGATTCAACAACATTATAATTACTCCACAATACTAACCTAATTGACCGACTGAAAAGAAGGAAGAAGGTACAGAATAAAAATATTCCAAAACATGCAACCTGTTTGCAATAAGTAATACTGCAAAAATGTGGCAAAGTAATACACTTTTTGTCCTGATTACAAAGTGTTATGTTTGGGGCAAAACACATTTCTGAGTACCACTCTCCATATTTTCAAGCATAATGGTGGCTGCATCATATTATGGGTATGCTTGTAATCATTAAGGACTGGGGAGTTTTTCAGGATAAAAACTAAACGGAATGGAGCTAAGCACAGGCAAAATCCTAGCGCAAAACCTGGGTGAGTCTGCTTTCCACCAGACACTGAGAGAGCTTTCTAAAATTATCCACCGCCATTGTTGCAACCCCTATTACAAGTCTGTTCAACCGCTCTTTCGTATCATCCAAGATCCCTAAAGATTGGAAAGCTGCGGCAGTCATCCTCCTCTTCCAAGGGGTGACACTCTAGACCCAAACTGTTATAGACCTATATCCATCCTGCCCTGCCTATCTAAAGTCTTCGAAACCCACTTTACCTTCTCTGCTGTGCAATCCGGTTTCCGAGCTGGTCACGGGTGAACCTCAGCCACGCACAAGGTACTAAATTATTTCATAACCGCCATCAATAAAAGATTGTACTGTGCAGCCGTCTTCATCAACCTGGCAAAGGCTTTCGACTCTGTCAATCACCGCATTCTTATCGGCAGACTCAATAGCCTTGGTTTCTCAAATGACTGCCTCCCCTGGTTCACCAAAGTCTGTTGTCCAGACTTCTGGCAGTCTCTATGGGGGTACCACAGGGTTCAATTCTTGGGCCGACTATTTTCTCTGTATATATCAACGATGTCGCTCTTGCTGCGGGTGATTCCCTGATCCACCTCTACACAGACGACACCATTCTGTATACATTTGACCCTTCTTTGGACACTGTGTTACCAAACCTCCAAACGAGCTTCAATGCCATACAACACTCCTTCCATGGCCTCCAACTGCTCTTAAACGATAGTAAAACTAAATGAATGCTTTTTAACCATTCGCTGCCCGCAATCGCCCACCTGACTAGCATCACTACTCTGGACGGTTCTGACTTAGAATATGTGGACAACTACAAATACCTAGCTCTCCGGCTAGACTGTAAACTCTCCTTCCAGACTCATATTAAACATCTCCAATCCAAAATGTAATCTAGAATCGGCTTTCTATTTCGCAACAAAGCAGCCTTCACTCACGCAGCCAAACATACCCTCGTAAAACGGACTATCCTACCGATCCTTGACTTCGGCAATGTCATTTACAAAATAGCCTCCAACACTCTACTCAGCAAACTGGATGCAGTCTATCACAGCGCCATTCGTTTTGTCACCAAATCCCCATATACCACCCACCACTGCGACCTGTATGCTCTAGTCGGCTGGCCCTCGCTACATATTCGTCGCCAGATCCACTGTTTCCAGGTCATCTATAAGTCTTTGCTAGGTAAAGCACCAAATTATCTCAGCTCACTGGTCATGATAGCAACACCCACCCGTAGCACGCGTTCCAGCAGGTATATCTCACTGATCATCCCCAAAGCCAACACCCCCTTTGGTCGCCTTTCCTTCCAGTTCTCTGCTGCCAATGACTGGAACGAATTGCAAAAATAGCTGAAGCTGGAGACTTACTTTCCCTCGCTAACTTTAAACATCAGCTATCCAAGCAGCTAACTGATCGATACACCTGTACATAGCCCATCTGTAAATAGCCCATCCAATCTACCTACCTCATCCCCATGTTGTTTTTATTCACTTTTCTGCTCATTTGCACACCAGTATTTCTACTTGCACATCATCATCTGCCTAACAATCTATCACTCCAGTGTTAATTTGCTATATTGTAATTACTTTGCTATTATGGCCTATTTATTGCCTACCCCCTCACGACTTTTGTACACACTGTATATAGACTTTGTTTTTTCTATTGTGTTATTAACTGTACGCTTGTTTATTCCATGTGTAACTCTGTGTTGTTGTGTGTGTCGCACTGCTTTACTTTATCTTGGCCAGGTCGCAGTTGTAAATGAGAACTTGTTCTCAACTAGCTTACCTGGTTAAATAAAGGTAAAATAAAAAAAATTACAAATGTATTCACCATTCAGCAGGACAGTTACCTAAAACACAAGGCCAAATCTACACTGGAATTACTGTCACGTTCTGACCATAGTTATTTTGTGTTTTCTTTGTTTTAGTGTTGGTCAGGACGTGAGCTGAGTGGGCATTCTATGTTGTGTGTCTAGTTTTCCCGTTTCTATGTTTTGCCTGATATGGTTCTCAATCAGAGGCAGGTGTTAGTCATTGTCATCTCTGATTGGGAACCATATTTAGGTAGCCTGTTTTGTGTTGGGTTTTGTGGGTGGTTGTCTTCTGTCTTCATGTGTCTGCACCAGACAGAACTGTTTTGGTTTTTCACATGTTGTTGTTTTGTATTTTGTAGTGTTCACGTTTATCGTCTTTATTAAACATGATGAACACTAACCACGCTGCGCTTTGGTCCTTTTCTTCGTCCACAGAAGAAAGCCGTTACAGTTACTTACGAAGAAGAATGTTTCTGAGTGACCAAGTTACAGTTTTGGACTTAAATCTGCATGAACATCTATGGCATTACTTAAAAATGGTTGTCTAGAATTTTTTAAAGAATAATGGGCAATTATTTTACAATCCAGGTGTGCAAAGACTGTAATAGCTGCCAAAGGTGATTCTAACATGTATTGACTTGGGTGTTAATACTTATGTACATTTGATATTTCTGTATTTCCTTCTCAATAAATTAGCAAAAAATATCTTAACATGTTTTCACTTTGTCATTATGGGGTATTGTGTGTAAATGGGTGAGAAAAAATTAATTTAATTTTGAATTCAGGCTGTAAGACAGGTTTGGCCACTTTGATGGGGGTGGGGGCCACAACAAATCTGAATTCAATATGAGGGACCGCAGTTGCTCACGGCTCTGCATACCCACATGTGCGTTTTAGAATGAATTCAGTGTAATTATACACATTTTGCCATGGGGCGTAGAGAAGATTTTGCAATTGTTTAACACATTTTATGCAATTCTACTGATTTTGCCTTGGGGTGAAGAGAAATGTTTGCAGGTTTTAATATGATACAGTATTTGAATGAGACTGACTAACAAAATCAATGGGGACGGTAATTCGGACATAATTACTAAGTTGAGATAGTCTAGCAGCCAGCTAACTTACCAATCTATAAATGTCAGCTGACATGGGCTAATTGAGTGACGATCAGTGACTGACATATCAAGAAAGAACTGCTGATGCACAAACAAACTTAGAAATCGCACGTTATTGTACTATTCTAACGTGCAACAGTAAGCTAAGACCCTGACTGAGTCCCCCCCCCCCCAATAAAAAAACAATGTGGGAAATTGATTAGAGGGTCTTCAAAAGGAAACGCACACATCCACACAAGTAAGGATGGAGGGAAGCAGGGAGGGAGGGAGGCAGGCAGGTAGGGAGGGTGGTAGGCAGGGAGGGAGGGAGGGAGGGTGGTAGGCAGGGAGGGTGGGTGGTAGGCAGGGAGGCAGGCAGGCAGGGAGGGAGGGAGGGAGGGTGGTAGGCAGAGAGGCGGGCAGGCAGGAAGGCAGGGAGGGTGGTAGGCAGGCAGGGAGGGAGGGAGGGTGGTAGGCAGGGAGGCGGGCAGGCAGGCAGTCAGGCAGGGAGGGTGGTAGGCAGGCAGGGAGGATGGTAGGCAGGGAGACAGGCAGGCAGGGAGGGTGGTAGGCAGGCAGGGAGGATGGGTGGTAGGCAGGGAGGCAGGCGGGTAGGGAGGATGGGAGGCAGGGAGGCAGGCAGGCAGGGAGGGAGGGTGGTAGGCAGGGAGGCAGGCAGGCAGGGAGGGAGGGAGGGAGGGAGGGTGGTAGGCAGGGAGGCGGGCAGGCAGGCAGGCAGGGAGGGTGGTAGGCAGGCAGGGAGGGTGGTAGGCAGGGAGGCAGGCAGGCAGGGAGGGAGGGAGGGTGGTAGGCAGGCAGGGAGAGTGGGTGGTAGGCAGGGAGGCAGGCAGGCAGGCAGGCAGGGAGGGAGGGAGGGAGGGTGGTAGGCAGGGAGGCGGGCAGGCAGGCAGGCAGGGAGGCAGGGAGGCGGACAGGCAGGCAGGCAGGCAGGGAGGCGGGCAGGCAAGCTGGGAGGGAGGCAGGCAGGTAGGCAGGGAGGCGGGCAGGCAGGGAGGGAGGGAGGGAGGTAGGCGGGCAGGCGGGCAGGGTGGGAGGGAGGGAGGGTATGACAGTATGCATGCCAATGAAATAATTTGCCAGGCAACAAAAACACTGATGATTGCAGCCTCTGAAGCAATTAGCTGAACAAACAGAATTGGATCACTAATGGAAAAGAGCATTACACTGATAGACAGGTGTTCACTCCATAGACACACACACACGTGTGTGCACAAACACAAAGTCGCTGAGTTGGGAAAGGTAAGGTCCAAAAATTGCTGATCGGCATTTGTGACAATCACACACACACACACACACACACACACACACACACACACACACACACACACACACACACACACACACACACACACACACACACGCACCCGGACACATGCACACACACACACACATGTACACACACTCAGGCACACACATAACTGAGAACAGTACTTTTACAGGTAAATAGCAACACTGAGGATAGAGTCAATCTCTCACTGTGAGCTCATTAAGACACAGCAACAAAACAGACAGTACGAAGTTACACACACACACACACACACACACACACACACACACACACACACACACACACACACACACACACACTTGATAACAAACTGACAAACGGTGTGAGATTCCTACACTCTTTCCTCTCATGTTAACAGTCTTTCCTCTAATGTTAACAGTCTTCCCTCTAATGTTAACAGTCGTACCTCTAATGTTAACAGTCTTTAATCTCATGTTAACAGTCTTTAATCTCATGTTAACAGTCATTAATCTCATGTTAACAGTCTTTCCTCTCATGTTAACAGTCTTTCCTCTCATGTTAACAGTCTTTCCTCTCATGTTAACAGTCTTTCCTCTAATGTTAACAGTCTTTAATCTCATGTTAACAGTCTTTAATCTCATGTTAACAGTCTTTAATCTCATGTTAACAGTCTTTCCTCTCATGTTAACAGTCGTCCCTCTAATGTTAACAGTCGCCCCTCTAATGTTAACAGTCTTTAATCTCATGTTAACAGTCGTCCCTCTAATGTTAACAGTCTTTAATCTCATGTTAACAGTCATCCCTCTAATGTTAACAGTCTTTAATCTCATGTTAACAGTCGTCCCTCTAATATTATGTCTTTAATCTCATGTTAACAGTCGTCCCTCTAATGTTAACAGTCTTTAATGTCATGTTAACAGTCGTCCCTCTAATGTTAACAGTCTTTAATCTCATGTTAACAGTCATCCCTCTAATGTTAACAGTCTTTAATCTCATGTTAACAGTCGTCCCTCTAATGTTTTCAGTCTTTAATCTCATGTTAGCAGTCATCCCTCTAATGTTAACAGTCTTTAATCTCATGTTAACAGTCTTTCCTCTAATGTTAACAGTCATCCCTCTAATGTTAACAGTCTTTCCTCTAATGTTAACAGTCTTTAATCTCATGTTAACAGTCTTTAATCTCATGTTAACAGTCTTTCCTCTAATGTTAACAGTATTTAATCTCATGTTAACAGTCTTTCCTCTAATGTTAATAGTCATCCCTCTAATGTTAACAGTCATCCCTCTAATGTTAACAGTCGTCCCTCTAATGTTAACAGTCTTTAATCTCTTGTTAACAGTCGTCCCTCTAATGTTAACAGTCGTCCCTCTAATGTTAACAGTCTTTCCTCTAATGTTAACAGTCTTTAATCTCATGTTAACAGTCGTCCCTCTAATGGTAACAGTCGGCCCTCTAATGTTAACAGTCTTTAATCTCATGTTAACAGTCGTCCCTCTAATGGTAACAGTCGTCCCTCTAATGGTAACAGTCTTTAATCTCATGTTAACAGTCTTTCCTCTGATGTTAACAGTCGTCCCTCTAATGTTAACAGTCGTCCCTCTAATGTTAACGGTCTTTAATCTCTTGTTAACAGTCGTCCCTCTAATGTTAACAGTCGTCCCTCTAATGTTAACAGTCTTTCCTCTAATGTTAACAGTCTTTAATCTCATGTTAACAGTCGTCCCTCTAATGGTAACAGTCGTCCCTCTAATGTTAACAGTCTTTAATCTCATGTTAACAGTCGTCCCTCTAATGGTAACAGTCGTCCCTCTAATGTTAACAGTCGTCCCTCTAATGGTAACAGTCGTCCCTCTAATGTTAACAGTCTTTAATCTCATGTTAACAGTCTTTCCTCTGATGTTAACAGTCGTCCCTCTAATGTTAACAGTCGTCCCTCTAATGTTAACAGTCTTTCCTCTAATGTTAACAGTCTTTCATCTAATGTTAACAGTCTTTAATCTCATGTTAACAGTCTTTCCTCTGATGTTAACAGTCTTTCCTCTCAGATCTCTTCATCTGTATGGATCATGTGAACATGCTCTGTTTCTGTTTCTGCAGTAAGACTATGATCCTGAATTAACCTACACACACACACCTCAATACTAATCATAGTCCACACACAGGGACATTGTCAGTCAAATCAAATTGCCTGTGCTTGTGTGTGTGTGTGTGTGTGTGTGTGTGTGTGTGTGTGTGTGTGTGTGATACACTGCTGCATGCAAAGTAGCAATGGGCCATACATGTTTAACGTTCTGTATTATTAAGACATGCTCTGGTGACTGCTAATTGTGTGGATGATACGATATAAAAATCTTAGCTAGGCTGAGAGAGAATAAAACACACACATAGAAAAAACATTATACTGGCCCTGTGAGCCAGAAAACACTCCAAAACAGCCACTTAGCCAATCATAGTGTGGGCAGAGTGATGATTACAGCAGTGGATAGATGAGCCAATGTCCTTAAATCACTGTCCTTTGTCTGCTGATTAGTGTGTGTATGTATGTGTATGTGTTTGTGTGTGTCTGGTGATTTAGGCGGTGAGCTGCAATCACGTCTATTGGTCTCGAGATAATAACAAACAAGGGAGGTGACTTATAATGTGCTGCTCTAATAGGCGTGTATGTGTGTGTGTGTGTGTCTCACCCTGCATCATCACTTGAATCCACTAATGAAGATGTCACAGAGCGTGCCTGTGCGTGTGCGTGTGTGTGTGCGTGTGTGTGTGTCACCCCCTCGCCACAACACATCACACTGACAAAGAATCCTTCTGAGGTGTGAATTAAATTGTGATAAGGTCAGGGTGGACATTAGCGTGTGTGTGATTGCGTGTGGTTACGGGGTTAAAACAGAAAGAACTCAAAGGGTTAAGTTTAGGTGTTCATTCTGAGTGGTTAGGGTTAGGGCTATGGTTTGGAGAAGGTTTAAAACAAAATAATTAAAAACAACAAGCTGTTTCCATGAACTATTGTCAAGTATTGTCAAGGCTTGGTAAAGCATTGTGAACTGCGGTGGCGGTGGTGATCTAAGCAACATGCTCCGGCTCTGACCATCACGAGTTCGTGCCCAGTGCTGGGAAATCGGTTTCTTTTTGTGGGCTCCGAGGAAGGCAAATATCGACATTCTCAGGATTTTTCAAATGTCCGAAATCGCAGTCTATTTCTAGTGATCAGGCACGTATGCCTTCCTACTGGGCACATCATGTCATTTCAAAAGTAATAATGTGGGTAATATTTGATTGAGACGTCGATCAATGTGATTTCAACTTTTATTCACCCACTCAAAAAGACAGCTAGAAGTTTGTTGAATTCTTAATGTGTTATCACTATACTTTCAACCACTAAAAGAACAACCAAATTCTAATAGGAATACAATGTCAGAGATTTGTTATTTTACAACTACTTAATGTCTTATCCAAGGGTGTTGGCATGGGTGGCCACCCAATCAGATTGAGCAAAAGAATAAATAAAAAAACAACAACAATTATGCTCTTTACTTGGCAGTGTTCCAAACGGGACATCAGATAAAATTCATATCAAGTGCACTTAGTCAGAGTTGAAGAAATATAACAGAACAGATGAACTGGAATTTCACTCTCACGGAATGGGTTGCCAAAAATAACTAACTGGAAGCAACACCCCCAATAAGACATAAATATGACTGCACTGAGGCATACAGTCTGTCACTGTGCTTCTATGTTAATATGCACCATGCCACTGCCTATTTCATTTGTTCAATTAGCAAACAAGACATAATCCAGTGCCTTTATTTCAATCAACACACCTATATTTCAGCGTAAATTCGCTTTAAAAATGCTACAATTTCTCTCAGTCTGATGGCAAAATGTGTAGAACAGGTACAAAGTGCAAGTGACCAGTGCTGTTCAAGATTCTGCACAGATTATTACAGCAATTGTGAAGATCTCCACAGACCTGCGACCTTTGCACGCTATGTTGAACATGCACACTTTCTAGGAACATATAAGAATACATTTATAGTTACAGAAATGTACAGTGTATTCGGAAAGTATTCATACCCCTTGACCTATCCCACATTTAGTTTACAGCCTTATTCTAAAATGGATTTAATAAAAAAATGTCTGCATCAATCTACACACAATAACCCCTAATGACAAAGTGATAACAGGTTTTTAGTATTCAGAACCTTGGCTATGAGACTCGAAATTGAGCTCAGGTGCATCCTGTTTCCACGGATCATCCTTGAGCTGTTTCTACAACTTGATTGGAGAACACATGTGGTAAATTTAATTGATTGGACATGATTTGGAAATGCACATGCCAGTCTATATAAGGTCCCACAGTTGACAGTGCATGTCAGAGCAAAAACCAAGCCATGAGGTAGAAGGAAAGATTGAGTCGGCATAGATCTGGGGAAGGGTACCAACAAATTTCTGCAGCATTGAAGATTCCCTAGAACACAGTGGCCTCCATCATTCTTAAATAGAAGAAGTTTGGAACCACCAAGACTACCTAGAGCTGACCGGCCAAACTGAGCCATCGGAGGAGAAGGGCCTTGATCAGGGAGGTGATCAAGAACCCAATGGTTACTCTAGTAGATCTCCAGAGTTCCTCTGTGGAAATGGGAGAACCTCCCAGAAGGACAACAATCAGGCCTTTATTGTAGAGTGGCCAGACGGAAATCCCTCCTCAGTAAAAGCCACATGACAGCCCGCTTGTAGTTTGCCAAAAGGCACCTAAAGACTCTCAAACCATGAAAAACAAGATTCTGTGGTCTGATGAAACCAAGATTGAACCCTTTGGCCTGAATGCCAAGCGTCACGTCTGGAAGAAACCTGGCATCCTCCCTACGGTGAAGCATGGTGGTGGCAGCATCATGCTGTGGGGATGTTTTTCATCTGCAGTGACTGGAGGACTAGTTAGGGTCTAGGGAAAGATGAACGGAGCAAAGTACAGAGAAATCCTTGATGAAAACCTGCTCCAAAGCCCTGATGACCTCAGAATGGGCTGAAAGTTCACCTTCCAACAGGACAACAACCCTAAGCACACAGCCAAGATAACGCAGCTTTGGGAAAAGTCTCTGAATGTCCTTGAGTGGCCCAGCCAGAGCCCGGACTTGAACCCGATCTAACATCTCCGAAGAGACCTGAAATTAGCTGTGCAGCAACACTCCCCATCCGACAGAGCTTAAGAGGATTTGCAGAGAAGAATGGTAGAAACTCCCCAAATACCTGTGTGGCAAACATGTAGCGTCATACCCAACAAGACTGGAGACTAATCACTGCCAAATATGCTTCAACAAAAATACTGAGTAAAGGGTCTGAATACTTATGTAAATGAAATATTTTTCTTAAATATTTGTTATAGATTTGCAAACATTTCTAAAAACATGTTTTTGCTTAGTCATTATGGGGTCTTGTGTGTTTTTTTATTTAATACATTTTAGAATAAGGCTGTAATGTAAGAAAATGCGGGGTCTGAATACTTTCCGAATGTACCGTACAGTTACAAAATGTGGTCATGGATGTGTTACTAATTCTAAGGTTGAATAAATACCGTTACCAAGCTTTAACTTTAGACTATTAACTGTATTACAAAAGTAATATCGAATTGACAACAACAACAACCAAATATCAACATTTGAAGGAGATGTATCTTTTGTCTGGCTTTAATTCCAGTTTGTCTACAAATTACTAATTGATATTTTGGATTCACATCCCCATCTCAACGAAAAATATAAGTTACGAACAGCACTACATCTAATTAAAATTTTAAACACAGTTGGGTTTGATTTAGTCATATTCTTTAACTGTGATTTTTGGATGAGATGTTAACCTTTGATTAACTTGAAGATATGAAATATATGAAATCAACCATAGCTTGAAACCCTTGGCCGATATGTATTGTCTATTTTTAGTTGAACCCTGGGATGAATTGAAACAATAGCTGTTGATGACATTGCTAATTATCTACAGTTGAAGTCGGAAGTTTACATACATCTTAGCCAAATACATGTCAACTCTGTTTTTCACAATTCCTGACATTTAATCCTAGTAAAAATGACCTGTCTTTGGTCAGTTAGGATCACCACTTTATTTTAAGAATGTGAAATATCAGAATAATAGTAGAGAGAACGATTTATTTCAGCTTTTATTTATTTCATCACATTCCCAGTGGGTCAGAAGTTAACATACACTCAATTCGTATTTGGTAGCATTGCCTTTAAACTATTTAACTTGGGTCAAACATTTTCAGTTCTGCCCACACATTTTCTATGGGACTGAGGTCAGGGATTTGTGATGGCCACTCCAATACCTTGACTTTGTTGTCCTTAATCCATTTTGCCACAACTTTGGAAGTATGCTTGGGGTCGTCCATTTAGAAGACACATTTGCGACCAAGCTTGAACCTCCTGACTAATGTCTTGAGATGTTGCTTCAATATATCCACATCATTTTCCTACCTCATGATGCCATCTATTTTGTGAAGTACACTAGTCCCTATTGCAGCAAAGCACCCCCAAAACATAATGCTGCCACCCCCCGTGCTTGACGGTTGGGATCGTGTTTTTCGGCTTGCAAGCATCCCCCTTTATCCTCCAAACATAACGATGGCCATTATGGCCAAACAGGTCTATTCTTGTTTCATCAGACCAGAGGACATTTCTCCAAAAAGTACGAAATTTGTCCCCATGTGCAGTTGCAAACCGTAGTCTGGCTTTTTTATGGAGGTTTGGAGCAGTGGCTTCTTCCTTGCTGAGTGGCCTTTCAGGTTATGTCGATATAGCACTCGTTTTTACTGTGGATATAGATACTTTTGGACCTGTTTCCTACAGCATCTTCACAAGGTCCTTTACTGTTGTTCTGGGATTGATTTGCACTTTTCGCACCAAAGTACGTTCATCTCTAGGAGACAGAACGCGTCTCCTTCCTGAGCGGTATGACGGCTGCGTGGTCCCATGGTGTTTATACTAGCGTACTATTGTTTGTACAGATGAACGTGGTACCTTCAGGCGTTTGCAAATTGCTCCCAAGAATGAACCAGACTTGTGGAGGTCTAAAATGATTTTGCTGAGGTCTTGGCTGATTTCATTTGATTTTCCTAAGATGTCAAGCAAAGAGGCACTGAGTTTGAAGGTAGGCCTTGAAATACATCCACAAGTACACCTCCAATTGACTCAAATTATGTCAATTAGCCTATCAGAAGCTTCTAAAGCCATTACATAATTTTCTGGAATTTTCCAAGCTGTTTAAAGGCACAGTCAACTTAGTGTATGTAAACTTCTGACCCACTGGAATTGTGATATAGTGAATTATAAGTGATATAATCTGTCTGTAAACAATTGTTGGAAAAATGACTTGTGTCATTCACAAAGTAGATGTCCTAACCAACTTGCCAAAACTATAGTTAGTAAACAGGAAATTTGTGGAGTGGTTGAAAAATGTGTTTTAATGACCAACCTAAGTGTATGTAAACTTCGACTTCAACTGTATAGAGCAAAATAGTCTCATTGATGATACATTACTTATAAAGTATGGTTACATTTCATTAGCTCTGTTAAACCTACCCTTTGGAATGACTTTGATAGAAACAGTTAATATATTTAGTTATTAAGAGATCTCTCAATAATCATTCTCAAGGTAGCACATTGGTAGTTGTCACTGTCAGTGACAAATAACAAAGTTAAGTAGGACTGGCCTTACTTAAACCGTGGATGGGAGACAAAATGACTAATCGCAGATAAATAAACTCTCCAGTAGGTGGTGCTGCCCAGCCTATTGTATTTATTTTTATTTTTATTTATAATAATTTTTTTGTAACCCTTTTTCTCCCCAATTGGTAGTTACAGTATTGTCCCATCGCTGCAACTCCCCTACGGACTCGGGAGAAGCGAAGGTCGAGAGCCATGCGTCCTTCGAAACACGACCCTGCCAAGCCACACTGCTTCTTGACACACTGCTTGCTTAACCCGTAAGCCAGCCGCACCAACGTGTCAGAGGAAACACCGTGCAGCTGGCGACTGAAGTCAGCTTCCAGGCGCCTGGCCCGCCACAAGGAGTCGCTAGAGTGCGAATGGACAAGGAAATCCCGGCCGGCCAAACCCTCCCCTAACGACGCTGGGCCAGTTGTGTGCTGCCTCATGGGTCTCCAGGTCACAGCTGGCTGTGACACAGCCTGGGATCGAACCCAGGTCTGTAGTGATGCCTCAAGCACCGCTGCGCCACTTGGGAGGCACTGTTTTTTTTTCTGATAGTGGATGAAATGTTTAATATCAACACATTTTATACAAGGTTTGTCTATGTTGAAAATGGGTTACAATGATGACATAATCCTGTTTTAAAATTGTCACCCTCAAAACAACAGTTTATGAGCACTTTAACGTCACAATATGTGACATTACGCTGAAACAACGTTGATTCAACCAGTTTGCGCCCAGTGGGTCGTCTGTCCGACTCCTTACTGAGGCAGACATTTACTGCAGAGGTCAAACCCTCCCTGAAATGATAGATGAAAATGCTACAGTGAGACAGATGAGGGTTGACACACACACACAAAGTGCAAAGGGAGTTCACAGTAGACTTATAAATTCTATGAACAAGGTCCCAAGAAAATTCACTTCTGTTCTGATGTTGCCAGAATTGAAATGCTATTCCCTCTCTCTCTGTTTCTCTCTCTCTTGGTTTCTCTCCCTCTCTGTTTCTCTGCCCTCTCTGTCTATTTCTCTCTTTTCTCTTTCTCTCTAGTTCTCCCTACCTCTCTCCCTTTTTACCCCTCTCTCGTTCTCTCTGTCTAAGTGCATTCTCTCTCAGAGGACAGAGTACAAAGGACACCAAAACACTAACTCCCTCCACTAAAACCTAAAG
This sequence comes from Oncorhynchus mykiss, assembly GCF_057628025.1. Taxonomy (NCBI): domain Eukaryota; kingdom Metazoa; phylum Chordata; class Actinopteri; order Salmoniformes; family Salmonidae; genus Oncorhynchus; species Oncorhynchus mykiss. Next base: position 19,248,009 of record NC_143032.1, read on the forward strand.
CAGAGAACAAGTCGACAGGCAGACGGACCGGCAGCGACAACAAGCACACTTCTCTCACAGCTCTCTAACAGAGCAAGGGCTTGCTAATGGAGAGATGGCTAGTAGGATGAAGGAGAGAGATAGAGAAATAGGGGATAGGGGAGAGGGTATATTGTTATTGAGCCCTCAAGGGAGAGAAGGGAGAGGCTTCTTAACATCAGAAGTGTTGGAGCACTATACACACAATTAGGGGCAGAAAGGTCAAAAATACACACATACACTCTCTGGTTATAGAATGCTCTTACTTTCTGTCTCTCTCTGTCTCTCTGGTATTGAACTCTCTCTGGTGCTCTCTCTCTCTCATCTTTCTATCAGCTCGTGACCCACAACTCACACATTGTCACCTCTCCATAGAGTTCAATAAGGAGAAGAGAGGTACATTAGCAGAGAGAGGAGCAGAGAGAGGTCCTAGGGTAGAGGAGAGAGGTCCTAGGGTAGCAGAGAGAGGTCCTAGGGTAGCGGAGAGAGGTCCTAGGGTAGCAGAGAGAGGTCCTACGGTAGCAGAGAGAGGTACTAGGGTAGCAGAGAGAGGTCCTAGGGTAACAGAGAGAGGTCCTAGGGTAGAAGAGAGAGGTCCTAGGGTAGCAGAGGGAGGTCCTAGGGTAGCAGAAAATGGTCCTAAGGTAGCAGAGAGAGGTCCTAGGGTAGCAGAGAGAGGTCATAGGGTAGCAGAGAGAGGTCCTAGGGTAACAGAGAGAGGTCCTAGGGTAGAAGAGAGAGGTCCTAGGGTAGCAGAGAGAGGTCCTAGGGTAGCAGAGAGAGGTCCTAGAGTAACAGAGAGAGGTCCTAGGGTAGCAGAAGGAGTCCCTCGGGTAGAAGAGAGAGATCATTGGGTAGCAGACAGAGGACCTAGGGTAGCAGAGAGAGGTCCTAGGTTAGCAAAGGTAGGTCCTAGAGTAGCAGAGAGAGGTCCTAGGGTATCAGAGAGAGGTCATAGGGTAGCAGAGAGAGGTCTTAGGGTAGCAGAGAGAGGTCGTAGGGTAGCAGAGAGAGGTCCAAGGGTATCAGAGGGAGGTATTAGGGTAGCAGAGAGATTGTATAGGTAATTGCCAAAATAAAGGAAACACCAACATAAAGTGTCTTTATAGGGCATTGGGCCACCACGAGCTGCCAGCACATCTTCAATGCACCTTGGCATAGATTCTACAAGTGTCTGGAACTCTATTGGAGGGATGCGACACCATTCTTCCATGAGAAATACCATCATTTGGTGTTTTGTTGATGGTGGTGGAAAACGCTATCTCAGGTGTCAGGCCACAATCTCCCAGAAGTGTTCAATTGGTTTGAGATCTAGTGACTGAGACACACACGCACGCGCACACGCACACACACAGAGATCTCTTCTTCTAGCCATGGTAGCAACTGGGCATTTTTATACATAACCCTAAGGGATGTTATTGCTTTATTAATTCAAACACCTGCTTTCAATATACTTTGTATCTCTCATTTACGTAAGTGTTTCCTTTATTTTGGCAGTTGCCTGTAAGTGTTTTTTTGTATGTGTGTGGGTGGAGAGAAAATGAGATCCTCTACTGCTAAAACCAAACTAATATGACTATGATGAGCATGTGCACCTGCCTGGTATTCTCTTCAGACAAGCCCACAGAGGCAATAATTATTCCGATTATTACTACAGTGAAGGAAGCTGCTAGCTAACAACAGCACACACCTCAACAATAGACAAGCAGCTATTCAGACACGATACAAACAAGGTGAAACATTTTATTTTTACCACTATTGACCATCTCAAGTAAACAAACCCCCTGCAATGTTAAAATATTCATTCATATTTATATGAGCAGTGTGTGTGTAGGTGTGTGTGTGTGTCTAGGTTTAAGCAGTCAGAAGCTGTAATATAACTGAGGGTTTAATTCTCTGAGTCATACAGAGCAGAGTGCTCTGCATTCATATAGCTACTGCTGTGTGTGCACGCGCGTGTGTGTGTGCGTGTGCGCGTGTGTGTGTGTGCGTCACACACATCGCTACACCTGCTTGCACTCACACACACTTCAGAAGGATTAACCAAGGCTAAATCCAGCCAGCCACTTCAGAAAGAAAGGAGGAGAGAGAAAGGGGGAGAGAGAAGAGAGAGAATGAGGAAAAAGTGACAGCAAGAAGGAGAGAGAGAAAGAGAAAGAAAAAGAGAGAGAGAGAGAGAGAGAGAGAGGAAGAAAGAGAGGGGAACTATTGAGATAAGTAGAGAGGTAGAGAAAAGAGGTGGTGGGAGTGCTACTGTGATGACTGACATCTCAGTTCTTATAAATGTGGCTCGTTGCGTAATGGTTGTTTTGCTATCAGTGAGACTATTGAAAATATTACTGAGGTGAATGTGTGTGTGTTTCTTTGTTAATGTATTTTTCCAAGGTGCTGAGAGTGACTAGACCTTGGCTGTATCTATTGTACTGTATAATAGAGATAATATAACAGTCTTAAGAGTGTGTGAGGTAAAGCGTGTGTTAGTGTTATTATAGGGTGTCAGGAAGTAATGTAACACTTCACTGGCAGGCCACACAGGACAGGCAGGCCACACAGGACAGGCAGGCCACACAGGACAGGCAGGCCACACAGGACAGGCAGGCCACACAGGACAGGCAGTCAATACAGGACAGGACAAACACATTATAGATCTGTCCCTCCACAGGACCGGAGATGAGGGGTGAGGTTACATTAATCACATGCACACGCACACATACACACAATGTCATCATGGGGAGAGGAGTAAGAAAACAAAAGATCTTGTCTGATGACTCAGACACACAAGGGCATTCACTCCCTCCTTCCATCCCTCTTTTACCGCCCTCCTTCCATCCCTCCCTTTACCTCCCTTCCCTCCTTTCAACTCCCTCCTTCCATCTCTCCTTTTACCTCCCTCCTTCCCTCCTTCCATCCCTTCCTTTACTTCCCTCCTTCCATCCCTCCCTTTACCTCCCTTCCCTCCTTTCAACTCCCTCCTTCCATCTCTCCTTTTACCATCTCTCCTTTTACCTCCCTCCTTCCATCCCTCCTTTTACCTCCTTCCTTCCATCCCTCCCTTTACCTCCCTCCTTCCATCTCTCCTTTTACCTCCCTCCTTCCTTCCATCCCTCCCTTTACCTCCCATCTCTCCTTTTACCATCTCTCATTTTACCTCCTTCCGTCCATCCCTCCCTTTACCTTCCTCCCTCCATCTCTCCTTTAACCTCTCTCCTTCCATCCATCCCCTTTACGTCCCTCCTTCCATCCCTCCCTTTACCTCCCTCCCTCCATCTCTCCTTTTACCGCCCATCTCTCCTTTTACCCCTCTCCTTCCATCCCTCCCTTTACCTCCCTCCTCTCTCCCCTCCTTTTACCTCCCTTCCCTCCTTTCAACTCCCTCCTTCCATCTCTCCTTTTACCTCCCTCCTTCCCTCCTTCCATCCCTTCCTTTACTTCCCTCCTTCCATCCCTCCCTTTACCTCCCTTCCCTCCTTTCAACTCCCTCCTTCCATCTCTCCTTTTACCATCTCTCCTTTTACCTCCCTCCTTCCATCCCTCCTTTTACCTCCTTCCTTCCATCCCTCCCTTTACCTCCCTCCTTCCATCTCTCCTTTTACCTCCCTCCTTCCTTCCATCCCTCCCTTTACCTCCCATCTCTCCTTTTACCATCTCTCCTTTTACCTCCTTCCGTCCATCCCTCCCTTTACCTTCCTCCCTCCATCTCTCCTTTAACCTCTCTCCTTCCATCCATCCCCTTTACGTCCCTCCTTCCATCCCTCCCTTTACCTCCCTCCCTCCATCTCTCCTTTTACCGCCCATCTCTCCTTTTACCCCTCTCCTTCCATCCCTCCCTTTACCTCCCTCCTCTCTCCCCTCCTTTTACCTCCCATCTCTCCTTTTACCTCCCTCCTTCCATCACTCCCTTTACCTCCCTTCCCTCGTTGTACCTCCCTCCTTCCTTCCATTCCTCCCTTTACCTCCCTCCTTCCATCTCTCCTTCCATTCCTCCTTTTACCTCCCTCCTTGCAGCAAATGCTTCATCTAGCTTATAGAGAGAGCCTTTGATGATTTTACACACACAAACACACAGTTTCACATCATTAGTATGATGAATAAGATCGAAGCCTCTGGGGCCACACACACCCTGCAGGGCAGGGGGAAAAAAGAGAGTGAGAGATAAAGAGAGAGAGAGAGAGAGAGAGAAAACACTTCCACTCTAAATTCTGGATGAATGCTCTCGACTTCAACAATCATCACCATTTCCTGTTGCCTCTCAATGAAGGAATGATGGAGAGAGAGATGGAAGAAGAGAGGGAGGGAGAGGTGAAGAGATGACATCATATTGAGAGAGAGATGGAGGGGGTGATGGAGGAAGAGACGGAGGAAGAGATATATAGAGCATATATCTCAAAAGTTAGACATACTGATTTCTTCTTTATTCTACTCTTCCACTCCAGAATATTCCAGATCGATGGCTGCCTCATCTAATAAGAGACAATGAACACTTGAGTTGCTCCATATTGTTCTTCCAAAGGTCAAGCTCCTCATCCCTCTCTCACATACCAGATATACAACTCACTGACATTAACGTCTTTATGCAAGTCTGGGCTCAGCTTTCAAATGAGAGCATCAAACCAGAAACAGAGATAAAGGTCTTTATTAATGTATGATGGAGCGCTTTGCTGAAGCAAGATATCAAACTCACTGACCTAAACGTCTGCACGGTTGTGCTTAACTTTTACATGACATCGGCATACAAGATATTCAACTCATCTGTACTTCTCATGAAAGTGGTGACTTTATGCAAACTGGAAACTACATTCCTGAGGCTGCATTTATTGTAGCTGGGGATTTTAACAAAGCAAATTTGAGGAAAATGCTACCGAAGTTCGACCAACTCATTGACTGTAGTACTCGTACTGGTAAATCATTGGGCCCCTTCCACTCAACTTTTTTGAAATGCCCACAAGGCCCTCCCCCGCCCTGCCTTTGGCAAATCTGAACACAACTTAATTTTGCTCCTCTCTTCCTAGAGGCAGAAACTCAAACAGGAAGTACCCATGCTAAGGTCTATTCAACGCTGGTCTGACCAATCGGAATTCACGCTTCAAGATTGTTTTGATCACGCGGACTGGGATATGTTCCGGGTAGCCTCTGAGAATAACATCAAAGAATACATGGATACAGTGACAGTGAGTTCATCAGGAAGTGTATAGGAGATGTTACACCCACTGTGTCTATTAAAACCTACCCAAACCAGAAACCGTGGATAGATGGCAGCATTCGTGCAAAACTGAAAGCGCAAACCACCACAATTAACCATGGAAAGGTGACTGAGAATATGGCCGAATACAAACATTGTAGTTATTCCCTCTGTAAGGCAATCAAACAGGCAAAACATCAGTACAGAGACAAAGTGGAGTCGCAATTCAACGGCTCAGACACCAGACCTATGTGGCAGGGTCTACAGACAATCACAGACTACAAAGGGAAAAGCAGCCACGTCGCAGACACTGATGTATTGCTTCTGGACAAGCTAAACACCTTTGTCGCATGCTTTGAGGATAAAAAAGTACCACCGTCGAGGCCCGCTACCAAGGACTGTGGGCTCTCCTTCTCAAATTGCCGACATGAGTAAGACGTTTAAGCTGTTAACCCTCGCAGGGCTGCCAGCCCAGACGGAATCTCTAGCCGCGTTCTCAGAGCATGCACAGATCAGCTGGCTGGAATGTTTACGGACATATTCAATCTCTCCTTATCCCAGTCTGCTGTGCCCACTTGCTTCAAGATGTCCACCATTGTTCCTGTACCCAAGAAAGCAAAGGTAACTGAACTAAATGACTATCGCCCCGTAGCACTCACTTCTGTCATCATGATGTGCTTTGGGAGGCTAGTTAAGGATCATATCACCTCTACCTTAGCTGACACCCTAGACCCACTTCAATTTGCTTACTACCCCAATAGATCCACATCGCACTATCCGCTCTGGACAAGAGGAATACCTATGTAAGAATGTTGTTCATTGACTATAGCTCAGCATTCAACACCATAGTACCCTCCACACTCATCATTAAGCTCAAGGCCCTGGGTCTGAACCCCGTCCTGTGTAACTGGGTCCTGGATTTCCTGACGGGCCACCCCTAGGTAGTTAAGGTAGGAAACTTTGCTGATCCTCAACACAGGGGCCCCACAAGGTTGCATGCTCAGCCCACTCCTGTACTCCCTGTTCACCCATGACTGCGTGGCCACGCACGCCTCCAAATCAATCATCATGTTTGCAGACGACACAACAGAAGTTGGCCTGATTACCAACAATGACGAGACAGCCTACAGGGAGGAGGTGAGGGCCCTGGGAGAGTGGTGTCAGGAAAATAACAACAAAACAAAGGAGCTGATTGTGGACTTCAGAAAACAGCAGAGGGAGCATGCCTCTATCCACATTGACGGGACAGGAGTGAAGAAGGTGGAAAGCTTCAAGTTCCTCGGCGTACACATCACTGACGATCTGAAATGGTCCACCCACACAGATAGTGTGAAGAAGAACCTCAGGAGGTTGAAGAAATCTGGCTTGGCCACTAAAACCCTCACAAACTTTTACAGATGCACAATTGAGAGCATCCTTTCGGGCTGTATCACCATCTGGTATGGCAACTGCAACGCCCGCAACCGCAGGGCTCTCCAGAGGGTGGTGCAGTCTGCCCAACTCATCACCGGGGCAAACTACCCATCCTCTAGGACACCTACAGCACCCGATGTCACAGGAAGGCCATCAACCACCCGAGCCACGGCCTGTTCACCCCATATCACCCAGAAGGCGAGGTCAGTACAGGTGCATCAAAGCTGGGACTGAGAGACTGAAAAACGTCTATTTCAAGGCCATCAGACAGTTAAATAGCCATCACTAGCCGGCTTCCACCCGGTTACGCAACCTTGCACCTTAGAGGCTGCTGCCCTATATACATAGACTTGGACTCACTGGCTACTTTAATAATGGAACACTAGTCGCTTTAAAAATGTTTAAATAATCTTTACATACTGCTTTACTCATCTCATATGTACAGTGCCTTGCACTTGGCATTTTTCCTATTTTGTTTGTTTTGTTTTGTATTTTTCACCCCTTTTTTCTCCCCAATTTCGTGGTATCCAATTGGTAGTAGTTACAGTCTTGTCTCATCGCTGCAATTCCCGTACGGACTCGGGAGAGGTGAAGGTCGAGAGCCATGCATCCTCCGAAACACAACCCAACCAAGCCACACTGCTTCTTCACACAATGCCCATCCAACCCGGAAGCCAGCCGCACCAATGTGTCGGAGGAAACACTGTACACCTGGCGACCGTGTCAGCGTGCACTGCGGCCAGCCCACCACAGGAACCACTAGTGCGCGGTGAGACAAGGATATCCCTGCCAGCCAAGCCCTCCCCAAACCCGACTATGCTGGGCAAATTGTGTGCTGCCCCATGGACCTTCCGGTCATGGCCAGCTGCAACAGAGCCTGGACTCGAACCCAGAATCTCTAATTGCACAGCTAGCAGTGCCTTAGACCACTGAGCCACTCGGGAGGCCACAACCTGTAATTTAAATCGATTTTTATTTGGATTTCATGTAATGGACATACACAAAATAGTCCAAATTGGTGAAGTGAAATGAAAAAAAGAACTTGTTTCAAAAAATTCCAAAAAATAAAAAAAGGAAAAGTGGTGTGTGCATATGTATTCACCCCCTTTGCTATGAAGCCCCTAAATAAGATCTGGTGCAACCAATTACCTTCGGAAGTCACATAATTAGTTAAATAAAGTCCAACTGTGTGCAATTTAAGTGTCACATAATCACTGATCACATGATCAGTATATGATACAAACCCCCCAAAAATCTATTTTAATTCCAGGTTGAAAGGCAACAAAATAGGAAAAATGCCAAGGGGGTGAATACTTTCGTAAGTCACTGTATATACTGTATTCTATTCTACCTTATTTTAGTCAATGCCATTCCGACATTGCTCAATCTAATATTTACGCATTTCTTAATTCTATTTTTACTTTTAGATTTGTGTGTATTGTTGTAAATTGTTAGATATTACTGCACTGTTTGAGCTAGAAACACAAGCATTTAGCTACACCCGCAATAACATCTGCTAAATATGTGTATGTGACCAATAAAATGTGATTTGATTTTGATTTGAATTTGATTTGATAAAACAAGACAAACCTCAAACAAGATATACAACTCCCTGACCTTACTGTCTGCTGCCTATGCAATAGAGTACTCTTAATGTAATATAGAACCTTCCATAAACAGGTGCACATTTTCCTTTAATCCAAGTGCAGAGAGGAGACACGTGGAGATAGGATTCTGCCTAGCTGCCATTTTACAATAATCCCCCTTAATACGATGGCAATGTCACAATAGGATGTGTGAAGTGGCGGTGTGTGTGTGTGTCTGTGTCTGTGTGTTTGTGCGTGTGTGTGTGTATGTGTGACAGTGGCAATGTCAGGAGAGGGTGTGTGAAGTAGCTGACACATACGTATTCATATATTAACCTTGAGCACCCGATACCTCATTGAGCTATAGATTAGGTGTTGTGGGGGGTTTGTGTGCATGTGTGCGTGTGTGCATGAGTGTGTATGTGTGCACGTGTGTGTGTTCACGTGTGTGTGTGTGTGTGTGTGTGTTTGGGCGGCATCTAGCCTAGCGGTTAGAGCATTGGGCCAGTAACCGATAGGTCACTGGTACAAATACCAGAGCCGACAAGGTAAGATTTGCTCCAGGGGGTGCCATACTACTACAGTATGACCATGTAAAACAACACATTTCACTGCACCTGTCCAGTGTTTATGACTATATCTATTAGGTGAGTGTGTGATGGATGTTAATGGGAGAGCTGCCAGAGGCAGTAATTACAGTAAACACCATTGACATGATGCACACACACATACTGACAGCTTCATCTACTGACGCTGCTTCACACAATACAGCGAGAGAGAGAAGGAGCAAGAGAGAGAAGGAGCGAGAGAGAGAGTAGGGGAATAGCGAGAAGAGAGAGCACCTTTCAACAATGAAAGCAACAATTATGTCCTTGTCTTCTGTTCATGTCTGATGTTTTGTCTCTGTCAAATTGTGCCTTCCTCCATTTCCTCACTCTCTCTCTCTCCTCTATCTCTCCCCTCTCTCTCTCCTATATCCCTACCCTCTCCCCCTTTTCCACTGATGATTACCAAAACAAAACACTTCACAGTGATCTTGCTGCAGTCAAGGGTTTCACTCATCACTTCTGTTCAGCTCCAGAAAGCAACAATGGTGACAAAGTAATGTCAATCAAACTGCTCAACTAATCATCATCATCATCATCATCATCATCATCATCATCATCATCATCATCTTCAGCATCATCAACAAATTCACAACAATCTCCACAAGTATCACTGTCATCACCCATCCTCACTTCAAAAAGCCTATTTGCTACGACTACCATAAACTTGAATAGCCTGGGTGTTTATTAGCTTTAATCAATCAACACAACAGCCGCTTATTAGAAACATGCTTCTATTTGAGCCAGGTGTCTATTTACTTAATGCACACAGATTTTACTCAATCAAATGTTGAGAAGACCGCCACACTGTGTACTGTGATCAGTATGACCAGTATAAATATTCTAATAACAAATCCATCGCAGATCAGACTAGGCTGCCTATCGTACACCCCCGATATCATCAGAGATGTGTCTACGGTAACCTCGTAAACAATTCATTTAGACCAGGCATTTATTTGAAACAGGCGTTTATTTGCTGAAATGTGTGCCGATGTCCGGCTATTAAAAGGGACAAGAGGCTATTTAATGCTCTGCTTTTAATTGAAATTTTACGGTACGTGAATAACATGTGGCTAGCATGGCTCCCTCCTCCAGACTCTGTCCTCTCTCCAGGGATAGTCCAGACCTAGGCCCCCTGGTAAACTATAGCATCATCATCATAACAGAGAAGATAACTCGCCTTAACACCGAGGACACAGCAAATACACACAAAAATGTACAGACACATGCAGACACACGCATGCAAGGGCGCTCACACACACACACACACACACACACACACACACACACACACACACACACACACACACACACACACACACACACACACACACACACACACAGAGAAAAAAATTACCACAACAGGCTACTTACTTACAACAGTTAGGAAAGATGGCCAAGTCACAAACACAACACACACACACACTAAACACAACACACACACAAAACACAACACACAAGCACACAAACACACACCCACAAACACACACAAACACACACACACAGCTCCTCCGGGCCAAGGTTCTGGTGATGCATCATTACCCTCCCTCGGAGGTGATTCCATATCCCAGCATGCATTTCTCATGTGGAGAGGAAATTACCCCTGGGCCGTGCTGAGAGCCAAAAGAGTGTGTCCTCTCTCATCTTCTTCATTTCCTCCCCCTATCTCCTCTCCTTCATCTCCTCCCCCTCTCTCTTCTCCTTCATCTCCTCCCCCTCTCTCCTCTCCTTCATCTCCTCCCCCTCTCTTCTCTCCTTCATCTCCTCCCCCTCTCTCTTCTCCTTCATCTCCTCCCCCTCTCTCCTCTCCTTCATCACCTCCCCCTCTCTCCTCTCCTTCATCTCCTTCCCCTCCTCCATCTCACTCTTTTTATCCTCCTCTCCTTCTTCCTTCCTCTTCGCTTTGACCTCTATCTGCTCTCTCCTTTTCTTCTCCTTTCTCTCAGGTCTCTCTACCTCCCTCTTTCTCCATTCTCTCTCACCATCTCTCTCTTCCCTTTATCTCCCTCTGGTCTCTCTCTCCCTTTCTCTGAGGGAAAACAACAGAATAATAACAGAGACAAAAGGCATGGACGGGTTGTATAGTAGCACCAGTGTCTAACTATATGAACGAAGCTCCCGTGTGTCCCTAGGTTCTGCCTTATAATAGCCTCGGGTTTATTTCATATCACACTGTCATATTCACACAACAGTCCCACTTCTCTCTCCACATCCATTCACCTCAACACCACAATACAATAACACATACAGTACAATAAAGAGCAGCTCTGAAGAAAGGGTCATCTTTATAGCTACAGTCCACACAAAAAAACACATACGACACACCCTCAAACATCTCCTAGGACTGCAAAATATCAGTATGGTATGAGTGGCTGGATATTGTATCTCATATAGGATGTGAATGTACTCCATAGAAAACGGCACTTATCTCACATGTAGCTCAAAATTGGGCCTCAATTTTCATTTGAAGGAGATCCTCTCACGCAGTAATATATAAACCATATGACGCTGTACACGACACGCACACACGAACACACGGACACACACACACACACAACTTCCTGCATAATGATGACAGCTCTCCTCCAGGTCTCAGTGTATCATGTGATGTACCATTCCCCAGAGAAATCACCTACTGGTTAGATACACACACACACACACACACACACACACACACACACACACACACACACACACACACACACACACACACACACACACACACACACACACACACACACACACAATAAGTCGCTGAATTAACTTATTGGAAAATGTCAGGCTCACGCTAGCCGATCAGAATGCAGCATCACACGCATAACCACACACACACACACACACACACACACACACACACACACACACACACACACACACACACACACACACACACACACACACACACACACACACACACACACACACACACACACACACACACACACACACACACACACACACACACACCCTGACCAATGTGAACCACACCTTATATAAATAGCATGTTCCCTTTTATTAGGCTGTCTCAGTGATGGGACCCATAGTGACAATAAACAGCCAGCACACTGATTATATCTGACTCCAGTATGATACATCATATTAAATCATATCAGCTATGATGGTAGCTTACAACATATGATATGTCGTATCACATCATGTAACACGTACTACATATAGTACATGCATCTTTTCTTGCCACAGAGTAGAATTTGTAGTACATAGACAAACCCTCACCCTCCCTCCTTCTCTCTCCTCCCTCCTCCTCCTTTCACTCCATCCTCCGTTTCATCTTCAGGAACACCTCCTCCACCTCTCCCCCAGCTCATAGACTGCTCCTCTCTTCCTCTGATGGCAGCTAACCTTGTTAGCACCTCCTAACAGCCGGGATGATGTTATTACAAATGTATCATGTCTGGTGTGATGTGGGTTGCAGGGTGGGTTTGGGTGTGTGTGCATATGCTATAGCAGAATGTGTCATGTCTGGTGTGATGTGGGTTTGGGTGTGTGTGCATATGCTATAGCAGAATGTATCATGTCTGGTGTGATGTGGGTTGCAGGGTGGGTTTGGGTGTGTGTGCATATGCTATAGCAGAATGTGTCATGTCTGGTGTGATGTGGGTTGCAGGGTGGGTTTGGGTGTGTGTGCATATGCTATAGCAGAATGTATCATGTCTGGTGTGATGTGGGTTGCAGGGTGGGTTTGGGTGTGTGTGCATATGCTATAGCAGAATGTATCATGTCTGGTGTGATGTGGGTTGCAGGGTGGGTTTGGGTGTGTGTGCATATGCTATAGCAGAATGTGTCATGTCTGGTGTGATGTGGGTTTGGGTGTGTGCATATGCTATAGCAGAATGTGTCATGTCTGGTGTGATGTGGGTTGCAGGGTGGGTTTGGGTGTGTGTGCATATGCTATAGCAGAATGTATCATGTCTGGTGTGATGTGGGTTGCAGGGTGGGTTTGGGTGTGTGTGCATATGCTATAGCAGAATGTGTCATGTCTGGTGTGATGTGGGTTTGGGTGTGTGCATATGCTATAGCAGAATGTATCATGTCTGGTGTGATGTGGGTTGCAGGGTGGGTTTGGGTGTGTGTGCATATGCTATAGCAGAATGTATCATGTCTGGTGTGATGTGGGTTGCAGGGTGGGTTTGGGTGTGTGTGCATATGCTATAGCAGAATGTGTCATGTCTGGTGTGATGTGGGTTGCAGGGTGGGTTTGGGTGTGTGTGCATATGCTATAGCAGAATGTATCATGTCTGGTGTGATGTGGGTTGCAGGGTGGGTTTGGGTGTGTGTGCATATGCTATAGCAGAATGTGTCATGTCTGGTGTGATGTGGGTTTGGGTGTGTGCATATGCTATAGCAGAATGTGTCATGTCTGGTGTGATGTGGGTTGCAGGGTGGGTTTGGGTGTGTGTGCATATGCTATAGCAGAATGTATCATGTCTGGTGTGATGTGGGTTGCAGGGTGGGTTTGGGTGTGTGTGCATATGCTATAGCAGAATGTGTCATGTCTGGTGTGATGTGGGTTTGGGTGTGTGTGCATATGCTATGGCAGAATGTATCATGTCTGGTGTGATGTGGGTTGCAGGGTGGGTTTGGGTGTGTGTGCATATGCTATAGCAGAATGTATCATGTCTGGTGTGATGTGGGTTGCAGGGTGGGTTTGGGTGTGTGTGCATATGCTATAGCAGAATGTATCATGTCTGGTGTGATGTGGGTTGCAGGGTGGGTTTGGGTTTGTGTGCATATGCTATAGCAGAATGTATCATGTCTGGTGTGATGTGGGTTGCAGGGTGGGTTTGGGTGTGTGTGCATATGCTATAGCAGAATGTGCGGCCGTGTGGCTGCGTATTAAAATATGTGTTTTACAGCTCAAGTTGAAAGATAAAGAATATTTTAGACTTCCCGTAATGTGTGTGTGTGTGTGTGTGTACGTATGTGCGTGCGTTCCTTTGTGTGTGTGTGTAGCCCTCTAGGTGAAGTGTTTAGTAATGTGGGGCGACACGGTGGCATCTGACCTTTTAACTAGGACGCTAACAGGCCTATGGGAACACTCACACACTACATCGCTAAGCGCTTCAGCCCCAGAGGGCTGCCTTAGCATATGTGTTACAAAGCCAACCACTTTCACACACTGTCTGGGGTTTAACACAAGCTGCTGGCTAAGATATACACCGCTTGGCCAAAAGTATGTGGACACCCCTTCAAATGAGTAGATTTGTCTATTTCAGCCACACCCGTTGCTGACAGGTGTATAAAATTGAGCACACAGCCATGCAATGTCTGTATACAAACATGACCAGTAGAATGGTCACCGTACTGAAGAGCTCAAGGACTTTTAACGTGGCACCATCATAGGATTCCACCTACCAACAAGACAGTTCATGACATTTCTGCCCTTCTAGAGCTTCCCGGATCAACTGGAAGTGTTGTTTTTGTGATGTGGAAACTTCTAGGAGCAACAACGGCTCAGACGTGAAGTGGTAGGCCACTGAAGCTCACAGAATGGGTTGGCCGAGTGCTGAAGTGCGTAGCGCATAAAAGTCACTTGTCCTCAGTTGCACCACTCACAACCAAGTTCCAAACTGGCTCTGGAAGCAACGTTAGCACAAGAACTGTTTGACGGAAGCTTCATGAAATGGGTTTCCATGGCTGAGCAGCCTCACACAAGCCTAAGATCACCATGCGCAATTCCAAGCATTGGCTGTAGTGGTGTAAAAGGCACCGCCATTGGACTCTGGAGCAGTGGAAACACGTGCTCTCATTCACAAAGCGAGGTCCATACTGAATTGGTTTGTCGAGATCGGTGTGGAAGAACTTGACTGGCCTACACAGAAACCTGACCTCAACGCTATTAAACACTTTCGGGATGAATTGGAACGTTGACTGCGAGCCATGCCTAATAGCCCAACATCCGTGCCCGACCTCACTAATGTTATTGTGGCTGAATGGAAGCCCCCACAGCAATGTTCCAACATCTAGTGGAAAGCCTTCCCAAAAGAGTGGAGGCTGTTATAGCAGCAAAGGGGGATCAACTCCATATTAATGACCATGATTTTGGAATGAGATGTTCGACGAGCAGGTGTCCACATACTTTGGGCCATGTAGTGCACATGCGCACATCACATCACTTAGATGATATTATATTAATAAAACATTAATTATATAAGATTATATGCATCGCCATGCATATTTACCCTGGATGGATACAGTGTTAAATTGGATATGGTCCTGAGTCTCACCTACAGTTGAAGTCGGAAGTTTACATACACCTTAGACAAATACTTTTCAACTCAGTTTTTCACAATTCTTGATATTTAATCCTAGTAAAACATCCCTGTGTTAGGCCAGTTAGGATCACCACTTTATTTTAAGAATGTGAAATGTCAGAATAATAGCAAAGAGAATGACTTATTTCAGCTTTTATTTCTTTCATCACATTCACAGTCGGTCAGAAGTTCAATTAGTATTTGGCAGCATTGCCTTTAAATTGTTTATCTTGAGTCAAACGTTTCAGGTAGCCTTCCACAAGCTTCCCACAATAAGTTGGATGAATTCTGGCCCATTCCTCATGACAGAGCTGGTGTACTTGAGTCAGGTCTGTTGGTCTCCTTGCTCGCACATGCTTTTTCAGTTCTGCCCACAAATTTTCTATAGGATTGAGGTCAGGGATTTGTGATGGCCACTCCAATACCTTGACTTTCTTGCCCTTAAGCCATTTTCCACAACATTGGAAGTATGCTTGGGGTCAGTGTCCATTTGGAAGACAGATTTGCGACCAAGCTTGAACTTGGTCTACTGATGTCTTGAGATGTTGCTTCAATATATCCACATAATTTTCCAACCTCATGATGCCATCTATTTTGTGAAGTACACTAGTCCCTATTGCAGCAAAGCACTCCCAAAACATAATGCTGCCACCCCCCGTGCTTGACGGTTGGCATGATGTTCTTCGACTTGCAAGCATCCCCCTTTTTCCTCCAAACATAACGATGGTCATTATGGCCAAACAGTTCTATTTTTGTTTCATCAGACAAGAGGACATTTCTCCAAAAGTATGGTCTTTGTCCACATGTGCAGTTGCAAACCGTACACTGGCTTATTTATGGCAGTTTTGGATCAGTGGCTTCTTCCTTGCTGAGCAACCTTTCAGGTTATGTCGATATAGGACTCGTTTTACTGTGGATATAGATAATTTTGGACCTGTTTCCTCCAGCACATTCACAAGGTCCTTTGCTGTTGTTCTGGGATTGATTTGCACTTTTCGCACCAAAGTACGTTCATCTCTAGGAGACAGAACGCATCTCCTTCCCGAGCGGTATGACGGCTGCGTGGTCCCATGGTGTTTATACTTGCGTGCTATTGTTTGTACAGATGAACGTGGTACCCTCAGGCATTTGGAAATTGCTCCCAAGGATGAACCAGACTTGTGGAGGTCTTGGCTGATTTCCTTTGATTTTCCCATGATTTCAAGCAAAGGGGCACTGAGTTTGAAGCTAGGCCTTGAAATACATCCACAGGTACACCTCCAATTGACTCAAATTATGTCCATTAGCCTATCAGAAGCTTCTAAAGCCATGACATCATTTTCTGGAATTTTCCAAGCTGTTTCAAGGCACAGTCAACTTAGTGTATGTAAACTTCTGACCGGATGTTGAGCGTTTGTAAATTCGTCAGTTATTCTGCGCTCTGGCACACTCAGACGAGACTGCTCTGAAATCGGAGTAGATAGACAGAGCGAATATACCAGCTACGTCTATCTACATTTGTCGCAGTGACATCATCATGAACATTCTATTGAAATGGTTTCTGTCAAGGATGCCATGGTTGCCCTTAGTTTGAAGATGTAATCCGGAGACAGGTGTTTTCTCCATCTCCTTAGCTATCATACTCTAATTCCACTGATTTCAAAACTCTGTCCTCCATTAAGTGGAGAGCAACACTTATGCAGTTTTACTACAGGACAGCATAATGGCTCTCCTGTGAAGTAGTGACGCGTGACATATGCCTAGTTTCCTCAAACGAATCATATATGTTACTAATTTTCAAACGTATGATATGATATGAATTTTAGGTCATTGGCTAGGTGGCTAAAGCTAGTGTTAGTTAGTGTTCACTAATGTTAGCTGGGCTAGGGGTTAGGGTTAAGTTTAGGAGTTAGGTTAAGGGATTAATGATTGGGTTAGGGTTAGGGCTAGGGTTCATCCAGACATGAAACAAGACTAAAGGGGAGTCACCCTAGATCTGATCAATTTAAATAAATAATTCAATTACTTCAACACCCCCAGTGTACTTGCTCCTCTCAGCTCTAGTTGAAAACTTGCTAATATGCTAAAGTTGTCTGTGATGAGACTTGAACTCGCAACCTTTGGGTTGCTAGACAGCCGCATTATATGCACATCCATCCCCACCAAGTTCCCTCCTTTAGTTTTTATGTAACCATACCAAATGTAACATTTAATCCTAAATGTCTTTCAGATTTACATACAGAATAATACGACATGCCAGGTTGCACACATACACACACTATAGTAGCAAGCTGACAGGCAGGCTTCACTGAGGACAATGAATGTGAGTGGTGTGGAAGCAAAGAGCTATTCATATTCTATCATACTGTATTTCTGTGAATAGTGTTCTGTGAATAGCTCTGATCACCTTGGACATTAAAAGCTCTCCCTCTCGCTCTCATTTCTCTCTCTGAACGAAGTCATTCCCTCTCAAGGCTGACACTGAATGCCGCATATGAAGTCAGCTCTCTCTCTCTCATTTCTCTCTCTGAGTGAAGTCATTCCCTCTCAAGGCTGACTCTGAATGCCGCATATGAAGACAGCTCTCTCTCTCTGTCTGTTATTCTGCTCTACCTCTCTCTATCTCCCCTCTAACTGCCAGCTTTAGGTGTGGCTTCCAGGCTTCAGAGGAACATAAGTTTGAAATGTTAGTTTTTTTATAGCTGTTTTCAGTCGCACTGCGTACTTTTCCTGCTCTTTTAACAGATTAAGCGTGACTCTTGACAATGATGGATTGTACAAACGTTTTGGAATACTCATTGCATTATTTACGGACTTAAAAAACACATTCACCTCCACTGGCACTGCATATCTGAGACAAACTTCAGTGATTGGGGACAAGAAAGCGGGCGAGAGGAAAAACAGCCGATAAGGGCAGACAGACGATCGATACTGACAATCGAAGGTCGCAGACCTGAAATACATCAGAAGCACAATCGTTCAAGTGAATGCAGAGTTCTAGCTGAAATATGTGATTTCGCAAATACATCCAAAAATGCCTCAAAAACGTTGAATGTGCATGCTTGTAATTCAAGATCATTGACAAGCAACATGGATGAATTTGAACTGCTTCTTCAGTCAGTAAACGCAGATATTGTATGTCTCACTGAAAAATGGACCCAGGAATATATCCCAGATTAATTTATTTTCATACAAGACTATCAGCTGTTAAGACAGTCCAGAGGAGGGGGCGTTGCTATGTATGTGAATTACATTACGCAGGCAAAGTGTGTGGCTTCAGCTCCGTCCTAAATCATTTCCCAGGTCAGTTTCAACTGGTAGTGGGAGGACTCTAACATCCACCATGGACACATGACAAAACACCTCAGCAGAACACTGTGGATTAATCTCATCAATACCGTTGATGAGATCAGGATGTGCTCTCCCCAAATGGGTCTCATCCTGTGTGAAGACTTTAATCACCTGCCCATCAAGATGCTGACAAACTCCCATCCAGACATGAAACAAGACTAAAGGGGAGTCACCCTAGATCTGATCAATATAAATAAATAATTCAATTACTTCAACACCCCCAGTGTACTTGCTCCTCTCAGCTCTAGTGATCATAATGTCTGCTGTTCTCCCCAAACGCAACATCAGGGGGAAGAAGTGAGGCGCAGCGGCAGAAATGCCATCTGGTAACCCAGAACAGAAAGGAGGCTTTGCCTTGGTGGATGGACAGTACTGAATGGTCTGCCATATATAAGGTGGCGAGCATTGATGCAAAGGTGTAGCCATTCAACTCCTGCATTCAAACTACACTTGATGAATTCACGCCAATCAGAAATAAGAAAACAACAACTCTGGACAAGCCCTGAATGACTGAAAAAATAAAGGCTACCATCAGGAAAAGACGGAAAACTCAACAGATGGGGGGGGGGGACCATGAAATAGAGACAATTCAGAAACACAGTGCAAATTCTTATCGAGAAAGTAAAGAAAAACTACTACAAAACTGAAATCCAGGACCTAAAGAAGAAAACCCCCAATTAACAAAGGACTGGGCCGAAAGAAAACATAAGGTTGAGAATACAGGTTGAAGGAGTTGAAGAAGAGGATGTGGCTGATGTTTTAAATGGCTTATTTTCTGAGGCATTGACAAACACCACACCTCTTGTCACCTTGCCCCTGCCCATGTCTACTAAGTAGGTTGAGCTGTGTGCAGCATTGGCCAAATAAAGCAAGCACTGACCAGACCCAGCCTATGGAAAATGTATGGGCCGGACGGCATTCCAGCCTGGCTACAAAAAGAGCAGAAGATCTAGCCCCTGTCATCAAACACATAGTTAACACCACCTACTGGCAGGGGACTGTTCCTGATGCCTGGAAGACTGACAATGTGTGTCCCATACCTAAAGTGTCAAACCCATGTACAACGAGTGACTGGAGGCCGATCTCTCTATCTCTCTAACTCTCTAATCTCTCATGAAAAAACTATTTGCAGTCCTATCTGAGTGCCCAAACCAGTACGCCTACCTCACAAAGTCAAGCACTAATACTGGCTGACAGCTACAGACTCAAAAAAACCACAACTATTGTACCAAAGCCTTTGATTGAGTAGACCACGCAACATCTGTCTGACATTGAACTGTGTCCAAGTTGAATTGCCTGGCTCCTCAGCTCCACCACTGGAAGAAAGCAGGGGTTGATGGCGAATGGCACATTCAGCCACAAGGTGGCGTTGTCTCACCATATCAGTTTCTACTTCACATGTCCACCCGGTAAGATGTCTTCAGTGACACTTTGGACACTGGGTACGCTGATGATGTAGGACTGTCCTAGGCCATACAGCTACCAGCATCCAGGAGGACACTTCCATGGGGTTGGAGGCAAAGCAGCTAGAAGTGTCCAACAACATGCTCCTGAATAGGAAAACGTCTGTGGAAATCCGGATTAGTTTTTCAAGAGACCCTCCACAACCTGCACCAATAATCCTCGGAGGACAGGAAGTACCAGTAGTATCAACGACCAACTATCTTGGTTTTCATCTAGATTCCAACCTTAGTGGTGACACACATGTGGAGCAGTCAGTGAGGAAGGCCTCAAAACGCCAGAAATGGCCTACCCACTGAAGATCTGGTCACAGTATACACCCAACTGGACAGGTTGCAGAGGAGGGCCCTGAGGATCATCTCCAGAGGTGGAGCAGTCCAACCACAGTGCACCTGGTGAAGGACATGCACACTCTTGGACACTGCATGACCTGCTCCCTCCAAAAGAGGTGACTGCACCACCAGGCTCCTGAGAAACAGCCACCAACTGTCCTGTATCACTACCCAATGGGCCCCGAGAAATGCCTTCTATTACTGCCATGTATTATGTGTTATGTATTTGATGTGGGTGCTTTGGCACTTAATTACTCTTCACCTTACCCCTTCTGACACCCAGGTGGTGACACGCATCTCTGCGTGCCTGGCAGACATATCGGCTTGGAAGTCGGCCCAACACTTCAAGCTCAACCTCAACAAGACGGAGCTGCTCTTCCTCCCGGGAAAGGCCTGCCCACTCCAAGACCTCTCCATCATGGTTGATAACTCCACAGCGTCCCCCTCCCAGGGTGCAAAGAACCTTGACATGACCCTGGACAACAACAGCGTGTCGTTCTCTGCAAAGTCACTTTAACGATACCTACATGTACATACTACCTCAATAAGCCTGACTAACCGGTGTCTGCATATAGCCTTGCTATTGTTATTTTCAAATGTCTTTTTACTGTTGTTTTATTTCTTTACTTATCTACACACACACACACATACTTTTCTTCATTTCACTGTAAGGTTGTACTGTTGTAAGTACCTGTTGTACTCGGCGTACGTGACAAATAAACTTTCATTTGATTTGAAACGTCAAAGCAGTGACTCGCTCCTGCAGGTTCATGCTCTCCAACATCGGTAGAGTTCGACCTTTCCTCACACAGAAAACCTCATCCAGGCACGTGTCATCGCCTGTCTAGACTACCGCAACTCTCTGTTGGCTGGGCTCCCCACTTGTGCCATCAAACTCCTGTAACTGTAATCCAGAATGCAGCAGCCCGCCTGGTGTTCAAACTTCCTAGGTTCCCCCATGTCACCCCGCTCCTCCGCACATGCAACTGGCTTCCAGTCGAAGCTTGCATCATCTTCAAGACCATGGTGCTTGCCTATGGAGCGGCAAGAGGAACTGCCCCTCCCTACCTTCAGGCTCAAACACTACATCCCAACCCGAGCACTTCGTTCCGCCACCTCTGGTCTGTAGGCCCTCCCAGCCCTACGGGAGAGCAGCTCCCTTTCAGCCCAGTCAAAGCTCTTCTGTCCTGGCACCCCAATGGTAGAACCAGCTTCCCCCTAAAGTCAGGACAGCGGAGTCCCTGCCCATCTCTCGAAACGGTCTGAAACCCTACCTCTTTGAAGAGTATGTTAAATAACTCTCACGGTGCCCCCGACGCCCCTCTTTCATCACTGTCTTCTCTCCTTCCTTTTTCTCTATTCCTCCTTCCATTACTATCCCTCCTCTCTCTCCCTCTCTCTACAGATTGATGGATGCTGCTGAGAGCTAGCCCAGTCACAGGCTTATTCTCTCCGTAATGAAGGTATTTGAACATGAACACTGTCTGAAATATATATATATATATATATATATATATATATATACTGGGAGTGGAGCAGGTTAATTGAAAGACATGTGCAGGGCAATAATGAAACACACCAGGAAGGCTGGGCTGCAACACAGCTCAGTGGGAAGGAGAGGTGGAGAGAGTGAGACTGAAAAGATATGTCTCTCTGCGGGTACAGTAATGTCTACTTCAGTCTCTCTCGGTCTTTCGTGTGTGTAAGCAGTTTATGTGCGTGTGTTTGTGTGTGTTTGTGTGTGCGTGTGTCAGTGGAGGCTGCTGAGGGGAGAACGGCTCATAATAATGGCCGGAACGGAGCAAATGGAATGACATCAAACCATGTGTTTGATGTATTTGATACCATTCCACCTATTCCGCTCCAGCCATTACTACGAGCACGTCCTCCCCAATTAAGGTGCCACCAACCTTCTGTGGTATAAAGTCTCCTGCTATGTTTTCAAATCAATACCCCCCAAGGAGAGGTCAAGTGTAAACACTAGTACTGTCTGTCACACATGACTGTCAGTTCCCTCCAGAGTGAACCTCTCTGCTCTCCTACTAGTCTCTACAGCTCCACCACACAGCTCTGTATGTTACTGATTGATTGACAGTGATCGATTGACAGTGATCGATTAACATGGGAAATAATATGTGTGGTAATACAGGCCAGTGACCGCCACAGGATAGACCTATGGGGATTTGCAGGTCAGACACTATGATTGAAATGGTGATTGATGTTGTGTGATGTTGTGTGAAGGTGTGTGGGGGATGATGTGGGAGTGTGTGTAGGAGTATGTGTGTGTGCGTGTGTGAATGTGTGTGTGTGTGCATGAGTGTGTGTGCATATGTGTGTGTGTGTGTGTGCATGTGTGTGTGCATGCCTGATCCTACCTCGGGTCTTTCTGTATGGAGTCTATAGATGGTGATCTAGCCAGTGTGCCCTCAGGTGGCATGGCTGGTCCAGATTTGCTGTAAGGAGACTCTACAGATGGGCAGTACTGTAGTGTACGGTAGGGATCTGCAGTGTAGGGGTCCGTAGCATAGGCCTCTGCTGTATAGCCTGGGCCCACTGTAGTGTAGTTATTGGCACCCCCACGACCATAACTTCCTCCGGCGCTGTGGCTGCTTCCTCCGGCGCTGTGGCTGCTTCCTCCGGCGCTGTGGCTGCCTGCTCGCTGTAAAGAGGCGGAGTCGACACCGGGGGAGGATGGGGCTACATGTGGGAAATAGGGATACAAGACATAGTTCATCACCTGGTCACTGACCAGCTGCATCTGGTCTATAGGGGGAGGAGAGGAGAGGAGAAAGGGGAGGTTAGGGGAGGAGAGGGGAGGAGAGGAGCGGAGGGGAGAATAGGAGAGGAGAGTAGGGAGGGGAGGTTAGGGGAGGAGAGGAGAGAGGGGAGGTTAGGGGAGGAGAGGAGAGAGGGGAGGTTAGGGGAGGAGAGGAGAGAGGGGAGGAGAGGAGAGAGGGGAGGTTAGGGGAGGAGCGGAGGGGAGAATAGGAGAGGAGAGTAGGGAGGGGAGGTTAGGGGAGGAGAGGAGAGAGGGGAGGTTAGGGGAGGAGAGGAGAGAGGGGAGGTTAGGGGAGGAGAGGAGAGAGGGGATGTTAGGGGAGGAGAGTAGGGAGTGGAGGTTAGGGGAGGAGAGGAGAGAGGGGAGGAGAGGAGAGGTTAGGGGAGGATAGGAGCGGAGGGGAGGAGAGGGGAGGAGAGGAGTGGAGGGGAGAATAGGAGAGGAGAGTAGGGAGGGGAGGTTAGGGGAGGAGAGGGGAGGAGAGAATCGGGGTGGAGATTAGGGGAGAAGAGGGGGGTGAGGAGCAGAGGTTAGGGGAGGAGCGACGGGGAGGACAGGAGTAGAGGGGAGGGGAGGGGAGGAGTGGAGCGGAGGTTAGGGGAGGAGAGGGGAGGGGAGGAGGATCGGAGAGGAGCAGAGGTTAGGGGAGGAGAGGAGAGGGGAGGAGGATCAGAGAGGAGCAGAGGTTAGGGGAGGAGAGGAGAGGGGGAAGGGAGCAGAGGTTAGGGGAGGAGAGGAGAGGAGCGGAGGGGAGGTTTGGGGAGGGGAGGTTAGGGGAGGGGAGGAGAGGGGAGGGGAGGAACGGAGGTTAGGGGAGGGGAGGAGAGGGGAGGGGAGGAGCAAAGTGGAGAGGAGAGGAGGGGAGGGGAGGGAAGGAGAGAAGTTATAGTTAGACAGAGTTGAAAAAAGACAAGTAAACAGACAGAAGTGTGTAGAAATAATAGAAAAGCTAAAAGAGACAGAGAAAAAAGTAAATTAAGATATTAAAGATGTTAATTGGGCTAGTAAGTTGGGCTAGTAACTGAAAGGTCGCTGGTCTGCATCCCCGAGCCGACTAAGTGAAAAATATGTCGATGTGCCCTTGAGCAAGGCACTTAACCCTAATTGCTCCTGTAAGTTGCTCTGGATACGAACGTCTGCTAAACGACCAAAATGTAAAAAACTTAGAAAACAAATAATTCTAATAAACTGAAGGTGAACATGTCTCATAGGGTGTGTGTCTATTTCTTCCACCAACTCTACTTCAGAGGACGGGCAGGTACACACCGTAGGCTATGTAATAAATCTGCCTCTGTAAGGATCGATATGTAGCCATTTCATGACTGGAGCTTTACGCGAACCAGTGAGTAGATCACTAAAGAGGGAATTAGCCCCTAAAACAAGTTTAAAGGTGAAAAACAACAGACACACACACACACACACACACACACACACACACACACATACACACACACACAGTAAATCATACTGTAATTCACCCTAAAGAAACACACACGCAGTGTATTTCATCGTATAGACTGACACACAGTGTATCTCACCATACAGACTGAAACACAGTGTATCTCACCATACAAACTGACACACAGTGTATCTCACCATACAGACTGACACACAGTGTAACTCACCATACAAACTGAAACACAGTGTATCTCACCATACAAACTGACACAGAGTGTATCTCACCATACAAACTGACACAGTGTATCTCACCATACAAACTGACACAGTGTATCTCACCATACAAACTGACACACAGTGTATCTCACCATACAAACTGACACACAGTGTATCTCACCATATAGACTGAAACACAGTGTAACTCACCATATAGACTGACACACAGTGTATCTCACCATACAGACTGACACACAGTGTATCTCACCATACAAACTGAAACACAGTGTCATTCACCATACAGACTGACACACAGTGTATCTCACCATACAAACTGACACACAGTGTATCTCACCATACAAACTGACACAGAGTGTATCTCACCATACAAACTGACACACAGTGTATCTCACCATACAGACTGACACACAATGTATCTCACCATACAGACTGAAACACAGTGTATCTCACCATACAAACTGACACAGAGTGTATCTCACCATACAGACTGACACACAATGTATCTCACCATACAGACTGAAACACAGTGTATCTCACCATACAAACTGACACAGAGTGTATCTCACCATACAGACTGACACACAATGTATCTCACCATACAGACTGAAACACAGTGTATCTCACCATACAAACTGACACACAGTGTATCTCACCATATAGACTGAAACACAGTGTAACTCACCATATAGACTGACCCACAATGTAACTCACCATACAGACTAACACACAGTGTATCTCACCATACAAACTGACACACAGTGTATCTCACCATACAAACTGACACACAGTGTATCTCACCATATAGACTGAAACACAGTGTAACTCACCATATAGACTGACCCACAATGTAACTCACCATACAGACTGACACACAGTGTATCTCACCATACAAACTGACACACAGTGTAACTCACCCTACAGACTGACACACAGTGTAACTCACCATACAGACTGACACACAGTGTAACTCACCATACAGACTGACACACAGTGTAACTCACCATACAGACTGGCGCACAGTGTAATTCACCATACAGACTGACACACGGTGTAACTCACCATACAGACTGACACACAGTGTAACTCACCATACAGACTGAACCACAATGTAACTCACCATACAGACTGACACACAGTGTAACTCACCCTATAGACTGACACACAATGTAACTCACCATACAGACTGACACACAGTGTAACTCACCTTACAGACTGACACATAGTGTAACTCACCATACAGACTGACACACAGTATAACTCACCATACAGACTGACACACAGTGTAACTCACCATACAGACTGACACACAGTGTAACTCACCATACAGACTGACACACAGTATAACTCACCATACAGACTAACACACAGTGTAACTCACCATACAGACTGACACACAGTGTAACTCACCCTACAGACTGACACACAGTGTAACTCACCATACAGACTGACACACAGTGTAATTCACCCTATAGACTGAGAGACAATGTAACTCACCATACAAACTGACACACAGTGTAACTCACCCTACAAACTGACACACAGTGTAACTCACCATATAGACTGAGACACAATGTAACTCACCATACAAACTGACACACGGTGTAACTCACCCTACAGACTGACACACAGTGTAACTCACCATACAGACTGACACACAGTGTAACTCACCATACAGACTGACACACAGTGTAATTCACCATACAGACTGACACACGGTGTAACTCACCATACAGACTGACACACAGTGTAACTCACCTTACAGACTGACACACAGTGTAACTCACCTTACAGACTGACACACAGTGTAACTCACCATACAGACTGAAACACAGTGTATCACCATACAGACTGACACACAGTGTAACTCACCATACAGACTGACGCACAGTGTAACTCACCATACAGACTGAAGCACAGTGTAACTCACCCTACAGACTGACGCACAGTGTAACTCACCATACAGACTGAAGCACAGTGTAACTCACCCTACAGACTGACGCACAGTGTAACTCACCATACAGGCACCATATACTGTAGGCAGGTATTCAACGAATCAGACATGAAGGAAAAACACACTGCTGGTTCACTTAGTATGTTTTTGTTCCTCTCTAAGAACAGGTGTGATATCACATCAATATCCTGATACAATTCCCAGGAGAGGTAACAGCTTGTGGGGTGTGTCAGCTGTAACGTGGTTAACGCATTATACAAAGGAAACATTCTGAACCTGCACTGTGTGTTTTCTCCATTTGTGATTGATTAAACTGAAGCATAAGATTCATTGTTGGACAAGAGAGGAGCATGTGTGTTTATTCACATAATTACCAAGAAGTCTTAGATTAATGGAACTATACTCTAGACAGAGTTTGAGGTGGTGTGTGTGTGTGTGTGTGTGTGTGTGTGTGTGTGTGTCTGTGTCAGCCAGAAGGTCCCATCATCGTGTATGTGACACACACTCTCTGTCACGGTGCTCCTGCCCTTAGTGGTGACATTTACATGACCTTCACTCTCCACACACACACACACACACACACACACACACACACACACACACACACACACACACACACACACACACACACACACACACACACACACACACACACACGCACACACAAATACCCCGCCCATTTCCGTATTTCACACTTGGAAGGCTACGCTTCAGAAGTTTCTTGAGCAGATCTACGCTAATCTCATCAAGTTCTGATGAAATATAACCACACACTGCGGAAAATCACTCTAAAAACTGAGGGTTCCTCATCATTTTAGTGAAATATCCCTCTCTCCCTCTTCCTCCTCTCTCTCTCTCCATCTTTCTCCTTCTCTCTGTGTATCTGTCTGTATCTCTACCTCTCTTTTGTGTCTCTCTCTCTCTCTTTCCTGGTGAATAAGTAATTTGCTCTGGTAATGGACTGATGTTTCTGGTGACTTGACCTTTGAGGTTTACAGAGCTGGCTGTGGAGGCCATCTACTGGGAAGGGTACAGACATGAATGGACAAAAGCCCCCCCACACTCACACACACACTTGCTCTCTTTGGCTGCCTGAAATCGAGGAGAAGGAAAAGCTTTCCATTGTTTTCTTGTCATTGTGAGAAATCAACAGAAATATAATAGGCATCACCAATGGTTCCTCACAGGCAGATTAGCAGCAGGGGGACAACTCTCCAACTAATCAAACTGATGTGTGACACACTGAACAATTAGCCCAGTGCGTCAGTCAGGGTGTCCGTTATAGAGGAACGTTCCCCCAGGCTACAGATCTGTGATGCTCACAATGAACACAGAAATAAGGGAGAAAAGAAAGAAAACAAGAAAAGAAATGTATGAAAAGAATAAAAGAAAAGGATGAGGGGGGAAATGATTTTGAGCTCATTGTCTGGGGAAATGTAAAGGTGTGTGTGTGTGTATAAAGGGGGGGGGGCATAGATTTTGGCTGTGGCTGTGACAAGGTGACAATTTGTCTGAATCAATCTGCTCCAGCCAACGAGGTGGAGAGAGACAGAGAGAGTGAAAGAGACAGAAAAAGAGAGACACCAGAGACAGAGAGAGAGAGAGAGAGAGAGAGAGAGAGAGAGAGAGAGAGAGAGAGAGAGAGAGAGAGAGAGAGAGAGAGAGAGAGAGAGAGGGAGAGAGAGTGAGTGTGACAGTGTCCTTCATGCATGTGTAATTGAACATTAGCCAGGTCTGTAGCATGGGAGTCTTACAACACCTGTAACCCTGGAAATCTTTGCCAGTTTCCTACTGTCCTTTCTAAACTGCTGATTTACCACACTCTGGGGGCCTGACACACCAGTAGGCACTAGATTCCCATGCTAGGTGGTTCCTATGGCTAAGTCAATGGGTTTGAGCATGACTACATGCGACAAGACTGAACAAATTGTCTGTAAAAGGTCTATCTGGTTGGCTCATGATGCTGGCAGCACAACAGTGGACTTGTTGCACAATGTTGATGCTTTGGATAGAAATGCTTACTAGATGATCGTATACGTACGTATAAGGTTGGGTTTAAAGTTAGTGATAAAAATCACATTATAAAGTCCTCCAACATCTTCTTATTATGTCTTCCATTGAGGATATGACCTCCATAAATCCTGCTCGATAAAATATGAATTAAAGGTCCCTTAGAGGGTACAGAATCGTTAATATGACATCAACTATAAGTGCGAACCAGGCAGAGATGATGGAGGGTCCTAAATGGTACTTCATCCTTATGGTCTTACATTCCAACACAATCTCACACTCAGTTTGTGGAAATATAGTTTAGGGTTAGGGTATTTCATTATTTTCAGACGCTCCTATACCCTTATTCCCAATATGTTATACCCCATAGGTTGTAAATAAACTATTTTTAAGGTAATGTAACTTGTATCATTATTATAGAGCTGTGATAGCCATAGATAAATGGCTTCAGACCGAGCATTTCTCACTGGAAATTGCTGCTGACATTGAACTGAGCTTAGGGTTAGGGTATTTAATTCCCGCCTGCCTGACCACTCTGCCTGTCCCTGTCCCTGCCTGACGTCCTGTACCTTTGCTCCTACTCTGGATTATCAACCCCTGCCTGCCTTGGCCTGTTGTTTGCCTGCCCCTGTTGTTACAATAAACATTGTTACTTCACACAGTCTGCACTTGGGTCTTACCTTGATTCCTGATAGATATAACTTGTATGATTATCATAGAGCCGTGAAACCCATAGCCGAATGGCTTCAAACTGAGCATTTCTCACCATTTATTTACAGAGAGCAATTTCCGTTCTATAGCAGGTAGTGTCAATTTATTTACAGTACTATGTTGACTAATTGTTGCTTTCTTCTGTGGAAAAACAGAATATGTACAACAATACAAAATATACCAAAAGCTAAATCAAACAAGAGATTTACGACTATTTAACCACGTTAATCATTACTGAAACATGCAAACTACAAACATTTAACCAGTTAATGATAATGAATACATGACTAGGGCTGTTACGGTGACCGTATTATCGCCACACCGGCAGTCAAGAGTCAGGAAGAAAGTCAAATTCCACATGACCGTTTAGTCAAGTAATAAGGCTTCTCCAAGCTCTGATACAGCTGCTGGTCATTAGTAGCCTACCAAACTTGCTAACTGCCTGGTACCCAGCACTCTATTGTCCCTCTAATCACTCTGACATCAATGTAAATATAATCGAAAATCTAATCAAACACTTCACGAGAGCCCATGAGCTCATGTCCCTCAACATTTCTATAGGCAATTGAGAAAACAGAGTGATGGCCTCTATTAAAAAGAGGAGGATCCCATCAGCTTTCTATAGGCTAGGCCTACTATATCTATTTCTAACTTTCCTAATGTTAAGCACATTGGTTTTACTTACAACAGGAGTATAGCCTACCTGGCTGGCATGAAAATGAACCACGGGAAAGCGTCCTGCTTTCGCTATTTAAGAGTATAGATTACATATTTTTTTCCGCTGCCCCTGTTTCGAGACAGGTGCATGATAATGGTCCATTCTGAATCAAAACAAATTTCCCACATATATTATTTAATATATGTAAAGACAAGATTAAATCAAGAATAGTCTGATGGGTGACAATATTACCCTATCACTTTGTGAATTACATATTATCACTTCTGAATGATGCCCAGCTGAAGGCAAGAAACAGTGAATGCTTTTTTTTGCGATTTTTCAAATCATAGTCACACACCTCATGTAGCCTAGCACATAGGCCTATATTTTTTCATAAGGTTTGTACCAACTAAAGTGGCCAAATAACTTCTTAAAATGAAACACATTAATACACTTTACAATGGGTGTATAGCCTAACTGGCACACACACACAGAGTGTGAGTTTCAAATTTGGGGAAGATCATTTTCACCATAAAAATGCACCTTTATAATAAAAGCATTACATGCATAATTGCATTTGCGGTCATTTTTAAGAATGCTGTTTCCTGCTAATGGAACATTTGCGCTTATAGCCAACTGCAATTTATGTGAAGAAATAGCCTAATAGTTTATCAACATTTTAAGCTCAACTTTTTCATCAGTTGCGCCATGCTCATTGCTTAAACATATTGTCCCAGACAGTTTGGAATATTTATTTCTAACACAGACTAGAATAGGTCAACTTTTGTACCATGGGGGATAGTAGATTGACAAAGGCTAGTGCTTTTGATGTTCGTTAGGCCTACTCATCTTGTTGTTTGACGAAAAGTAAATGTGGACAGTTCTTCCAATATCTTCAATATGTGCCTCGGAATTAGATAAGGACACGCACAGCTGCATCCCAGATGTGTCTGTCTTCACTTGTAGCCTGTGAGAAAGACACGATCAGAGAGCCATGTGAGAGCCATGTGAGTGAGAAGCACGCAGCTGGGAGAAGGAGATTATAAGGAGAAGGGAATTATATTTATTATATTCAGCACAAGGGCACAATGCCCACTGGCCGCAAAAGGCATATATTTTTTTAGGGGGCATTATGGCAACACAAAGGGGATGCAGCCGGGAAATTCTAGGCATTATCAAGTGCTTGTCAAAATGTGAATGAGAGGCTGATGAAGTGTGTACAGGCTGCACAAAATAACAAAGCAAAGCTCATGCCTTTCATGCAACTTTTTTCAAATCATCATTAGAATAGCATCATGCAGCCTTAGAATGTATTAAAAATCAAAACATATAGCCCATCATTTTGACATTTTTATTTAACCTTTATTTAACTAGGCAAGTCACATCATAACTAAAGTTACATAACTAAAGTTACATAAATAACTATTTTATTCAGCTTATGTTCAATTGTATTCTTCATACTATAAAATAATGTAAAATAACACCACGAAATTCTAAGCAAATCTTGTCTGCTAAATGAACTAGTATAGCCCACAACAATATGGCATAGCCTGATCAGGACCTAAAATATGGACAACTCAGAGTGTGCTATTCTGTTCTTCTGAAATAGACCACATTTTCTTCATATCTATATCTGTCTAAAATAAATAATGGATTTATTGCGATGGTGTAGTCGATATTACATTTATTTATTAGACTTTTTAAAATGTATATGTTCCAAAGGTCTGCATGAGTACAACATGAGTACAAACAAAGTGAGTTTGTGTGTGT
The DNA here is from genome assembly GCF_057628025.1 of Oncorhynchus mykiss. NCBI lineage: Eukaryota > Metazoa > Chordata > Actinopteri > Salmoniformes > Salmonidae > Oncorhynchus > Oncorhynchus mykiss. Next base: position 19,279,719 of record NC_143032.1, read on the forward strand.
AAGTGTTTGTGTGCGCGTGTGTGTATTATGGTGTGTATTATAATTTCCCATCAAAAAATGTATCCCCATTCCCAAATCAAATACCTTAATCAATACCACATTTTTTATATTTTTTAAAATTGTATTTATCTTTTTTTCCAATCTGGCAACCCTCATAAAATTCGACATAGCCTTGTATAAAAAGATTATGAAAAAAATTGTGTAATGTAGGCTCCACAAAAAACAACATTAAGCTACTACTGCAATATAATCATTATGGTGACAACCAGGTTGATTAAAAATAGTGGGTTGTTAACACATTTGTTTTTTTATATAAACAAATATGGGACACAAAAAAAGCAGTGTAGAACACCATTGCCCATCATGCATTGGTCTAATAACTTTCAAAAGATTGTTCCGAAGTTTACCCCCCAAAAATGTATATTCTGTGAATGAAGTCGCACAAACATTTGTATTTTCTTACCAATTAAGTCGTACAAAAATGTCTATTTTCCTATTAATTAAGTCACACAAAAATGTGTCTTTCACACAAATTAATCTAGACAAAAATGCACAAAAAACAAACAAAATCTGCTAAAATTATTTTTGTACAGAATTGCACGAATTGAGTTGTGCAATCCGGAAACTATACACTGTATAATTTAATCATATTTCCTCATATATCCATCCTGAGAGCTAAATGTTTCTGGCACAGATTGTATCTTACCTGTAGCTAGCTACATGTCTATGTTTTTACTCTCAATTTATTTATTAACTCTTACTCCAAATAAAAGGTCCATTCTTTTTTCATAAATATACTTTTCTTCTCCAGAAGAGAATTGTGTGTATGTAAGCCCATTCCTACGTGAACAGCATTAGTAGCTGATAAATATTATTGTATCTTCAGCTGTAAGTTGTGTCCGTATAAACCCATGTGAACAGGTGCTACATAATAAGACATCCAACTTGGTTGGTTATTTGCTCCAGCATCTTTTTGATCCTGCAGGTTCAAAGTCATGTAATAATTCTCCATTGATATCCAGCTAGGAATTCATTAGAACATCAGTCTCTGGAGCTATTCTAAAAGCTGTCTGTTTGGCTGTGTTTATTTGAAGGCGCAGGTGGGAGTGGTGTGTGTTAGAGGGTGTGTGTGTGTGTGTGTGTGTGTGTGTGTGTGTGTGTGTGTGTGTGTGTGTGTGTATGTATGTATGTATGTATGTATATATGTATGTATGTATGTATGCATGCATGCATGTATGTGTCTCTGTGTATGTGCAGGTGACAATTGAGCTAAAACTCAACATTCAGGAGAAAACCTGATCTTTTCACTTAATTAATACGTTTCTAAAATCTCATCGAAAACCGACCCCAAAACACACACTATCTGACATGTTTTTTACCAGCTAATGTGCTTCTGTTGCTTTTCGACATTAGAGAGAACTACTCAAAACTTGGCAAACAAGCGCTTTCTTCGGTTAGATACTATTAGTGGTGCAAATTTCACTGGGGACATATCCCCCTCATGTTCTGAAATGGCATTTTTGTCCCCCACAGTTTTATCATTGGAATGTGATCTAAAACGAGGCAACAGTGTACTTTAGAACCATGTGGATGCCTCCGAGTGGTCGGGTAGGCCATTTGGAGATAGGAATGTGATCTAAAACGAGGCAACGGTGTACTTTAGAACCATGTGGATGCCTCCGAGTGGTCGGGTAAGCTATTTGGAGTTTTTATCCGACAGAAAAAAAGGAAAAAAATTATGTCCCCCCACTTCTGAAACAAAAGTTGCGCCCCTGAATTGTATTACGGTAATATATTGCATGCTATTTCTATGGAAACAGAGGAATGTTTTTATTTAATTGAATATGTCCAGGTATATTAAACACTGTCTTTTAACCTTGAACAGTATGAGGTAAGGTCAACATACAGGTTAAATATTTCAACCTTTCTCTCCACTGTTGATCGTTAAACTTTTAAAATTATCACTTATATGTTATGAACCTTCCTTCGCTGCCAGGGTAAAATCGAGGTCTTCTCTCGCTCTCTCTCTAGAATGTCAGCTCTCATTACTAAAGGCATACACAATATTCAGAAGGGAGTGAATTAGCTTTATGGTTTTATGCAAAACAGGCTTTCACTGTGTGTGTGTGTGTGTGTGTGTGTGTGCCTTCTTCTGAAAAGGCCTGGTGTCATATTAGAAAGCTTTGATGAGAGCATTAAACAGAACCGCCAAACGGGCACTTGCCCAGTGTCTGTGTCGGCAGCTCTCCAAAGAGGCAATGTTTGAATAGGGGACATGTGTGTGTGTGTGCACCGTGTAGCTGTGTGTGTGCGTGTGCATGTGTGTGTGACAGGCTCCATGCTGAGCAGTGTGTTTCTGACAGCTCTCCCTCCAGGCCGAAGCTAATCCCTCTTTGTTTTCTAGAAAAAAAAACAGATTTTACAGAGAATCCCCTCTGGTGTCCTTGGTAGAGACACACGCACGCACACACACACACAGATTCTGGTAACATTGAAGGCGTATAGCGGAGGAGAATTCAGGGAGAGGAATTAAGAGTTAATACTACTTAATACTAGGCAGGGTGTCTTAGAGATAATTCACCCTGAGAAGCAGAGAGATAGAGTTTAATGAGAGTTACACCTCCAGATGATATCCTGTAGAGGAGTTGTACACGTTACTCATGGTGACTCTGTAGTATTACACCAAGCATTCAGGTCGACTGTCATGGTACTGGTACTGAAACGTCATGGCAAGGGAAGGAGCGAGTGATGGAAATGAAGGACAACTGTTTTTCATTCCATCAACTCACCACTCATATGAATGTGTTAACTGTTTTCACACAAGGTTTGTAGAAACCCAACTAAGCCTCTCTCTCCCCTGTCGCAGTAGAGTTTAGCTGCAGTGCAGGGTGTAGATGTGTGGATGTGTGTGTGTGTTATTATAAAAAAAAGTAATAGCTTGAAATAGACCACATTAACCTGCTGTACTATGTGGCGCTGGACTGGTTTACTCTGAGAAAACACACACACTCAAAGCTACAACGGCTTACCTGCCTACCTCAAACTGCGTTTATGGGTTACACCAATACCACAAATAAACAATAGATTGCAGGCTTTAGAATTAATTCAATGTAGAGTTATAGAGAGAGAGATCCAGCTCTCTAAAAAAATGCCTTATAGCATTAATGACTGTGATTCACAGCTGGATGATGAAACTATAATGTGGAGTCAGGGTTTAAATAGTACAATATAGTACAATATACTATACTGTTATAATGACAATACTGTTATACTGACACTACTGTTACAATGACTATACTGTTATAATGACAATATAATAATGTATAATGTTATACACTGACTACATTGTTATATACTGACAATACTGTTATACTGACTATACTGTTACATACTGACTATACTGTTATAATGACAATACTGTTATATACTGACTATACTGTTATACTGACAATACTGTTATATACTCTTATACTGTTATATAATGACTATACTATTAATATAGTCATTTAATGTTATATACTAACTTTACTGATAAAAACTTGTATCCTGTTGTATACTAACTATACAGTTATATATTGACTATACTGTTATATTCTGACTATACTATTAATATACTCCTTTAATGTTATATACTGGCTATACTGTTATATACAGATTATAGTGTTATATACTGATTATAGAGATATACTGACTATCTTGTTATATTATATACTGACTATTTTTTTTTTTTTATTTAACCTTTATTCAACTAGGCAAGTCAGTTAAGTCAATGACGGCCTAGGAACATTGGGTTAACTGCCTGTTCAGGGGCAGAACGACAGATTTGTACCTTGTCAGCTCAGGGGTTTGAACTTGCAACCTTCCGGTTACTAGTCCAACGCTCTAACAACTAGGCTACCCTGCCACCCCTTAACTATACTGTTAAGTACTGTTATAAACTGACTATACTGTTATATAGTGACAATACTGTTATATACTCGTATACTGTTTATACTGACTATACTGCTACATACTGACAATACTGTAATATACTGACAATACTGTTATATACTGACTATACTTTTACATACTGAATATACTGTTATATACTGACTATACTGTTATACTGACAATACTGTTATATAGACTATACCGTTATGTACTGAATATAATGCTAAATACTGACTATACTGTTATACTGACTATACTGTTAAATTGACTATACTGCTATATACTGAATATACTGTTATATACTGGCAATACTGTTACATACTGACTATACTGTTATAATGACTATGCTGTTATAATGACTATACTGTTATATTGACTATATTGTTATACACTGACTATACTGTTATACACTGCCACTACTGTTATATACTGACAATACTATACTGTTATACCAACTATACTGTTATATACTGATTCTACTGTTATATACCGACAATACTGTTATACTGACTATACTGTTATATACTGAACTATACTGTAATATACTGACTATACTGTTATATACTGACTATACTGTTATACTGACTATACTGTTATGCTGACTACACTGTTATATTGACTATACTGGTATATACTGGCTATACTGCTATATACTGAGTATACTGTTATACTGACAATAATATTGTATACTGACAATACTTTTACATGCGGACTATACTGTTATATACCGATGATACTGTTATATACTGAGTATACTGTTATACTGACAATACTGTTATATAGACTATACCGTTATGTACTGAATATAATGCTAAATACTGACTATACTGTTATACTGACTATACTGTTAAATTGACTATACTGCTATATACTGACTGTACTGTTATATTGACAATACTGTTATATACTGACTATACTGTTATAATGATTATACTGTTATACAGACTATACTGTTATACTGACTATATTGTTATAATACTGTTATAATGACTATACTGTTATATACTGACTATACTGTTATCATGACTATACTGTTTTACTGACTATACTGTTATAATACTGTTATAATGACTATACTGTTATACTGATAATACTGTTATATACTGACTATACTGTTATAATGATTATACTGTTATACTGACTATATTGTTATAATACTGTTATAATGACTATTCTGTTATATACTGACTATACTGTTATCATGACTATACTGTTATACTGACTATACTGTTATAATGACTACACTGTTATATAGTGACAATACTGTTATATACTCTCATACTGTTATATACTCTTATACTGTTATATACTGACAATAAAGTTTTATACTGACACTACTGTTATATACTGACTATACTGTCATACTGACTATGCTGTTATATTGACTATACTGTTATGTACTAACTATAATGTTATATACTGACTATACTGTTATACTGACTATACTGGTAAATTGATTATACTGCTTTATACTGACTATACCGTTATATACTGACTATGCTGTTGTCATGACTGTCCTGATCAGGTCAGGTTACAGAAGACCACAACCCTACAGAGTATCTCTCAACCTCAACAGAGGAGGAGAGATCTAGGGGCCTGAAGATGTGGGGGTTTTATGACCCCTCACGCCATTGGTAAATCTTAGGCCACACAACATTCCTGTGTCCTCTCAATATGGAGAACCAACCTCAGAACATTAAACATGAAATAAAGAGACTTTGGAACAATGGTTTCCGTCAGCCACAATGGTGGTCATGACGATAGATGGAATATGAAAATGTATGTCATTTTTGTTTTGTTATTAAAGGTTAATAGATAACGTTATTACGAAAACATTGTAACGTGAATAGTTTTCCTAGTATATGTTGTTGTATATGTATATGATGTTTATACATTGTACGTTGTGTGGAAAATGTCCAAATCAAAGGGAATGTTTTGGTAAAGATGAAATGTGAAGTTAGTTGTCTAAAATTGGATTTGAGTAAAGCCTTGCTCTTAACTAGGTACACCCAGAGAATTGCCCTAAAGGCGGTTACGCCCACTTCTGACACAAGGGTATAAAACCTGTGAGTAAAGAATTTACAGATAAGACTAAGTGACCCAAGCTGCAGCTGAGGTCTAAAAAGTCAACGAACCCAAAACGCAACACAAGTTTGAAGACAAATAAATATTTGTCTACCCAAGCTACGGATGAGTAGCTGTGTCTAAGCGGGTGAATTCAAGTCGAACCACTTAGATTCCACTTCCCATCAAATTGTGGTGTCTACACTGTTTCATTCCTATGCTGTGAGCTCTGAGCTACAGAGCTGTCTGTCCTCAGAAGAGCCCTTTCAGAACAAGGGCGAGGGAACAGACTCCTAAGCTAAAAGGACCCTGACATTGTGAGGACGACCAGAGAGGTGCGCCGGAAAAGTGCGTCATTGAGCAGCCTGGACGGTCAACGTGCAGAATCCACAGAGACCTTCCCCAAGTAACTACATCATTATATTCTGACCCATAAGAGCGGCAGTTTGGGGCAAGGCTAGGGTTAGAATAAGCATAGCTGACAAATTCACCCAAATGTATATTTAGAGGGCAAGTTGGTTAGGATGATATCTATGAGGCTGCCCGTGTTAACGGCTTTGGGGTGGTACCTGGTAGGTTCATTGATAATTTGTGTGAGATTGAGGGCATCAAGCTTAGATTGTAGGATGGCTGGGGGGTTAAGCATGTTCCAGTTTAGGTCACCTAGCAGCACGAGCTCTGAAGATAGATGGGGGGCAATCAGTTCACATATGGTGCCCAGAGCATCAGCTGGGGGCAGAGGGTGGTCTATAGCTGGCGGCAACAGTGAGAGACTTGTTTTTAGAGAGGTGGATTTTTAAAAGTAAAAGTTCAAATTGTTTGGGTACAGACCTGGATAGTAGGACAGAACTCTGCAGGCTATCTCTGCAGTAGATTGCAACACCGCCCCCTTTGGCCGTTCTATCTTGTCTGAAAATGTTGTAGTTAGGGATGGAGATTTCAGAGTTTTTGGTGGTCTTCCTAAGCCAGGATTCAGACACGGCTAGAACATCCGGGTTGGCAGAGTGTGCTAAAGCAGTGAATAAAACAAACTTAGGGAGGAGGCTTCTAATGTTAACATGCATGAAAACAAGGCTATTACGGTTACAGAAGTCATCAAAAGAGAGCGCCTGGGGAATAGGAGTGGAGCTAGGCACTGCAGGGCCTGGATTCACCTCTACATCACCAGAGGAACAGAGGAGGAGTAGGATAAGGGTACGGCTAAAAGCTATGAGAATTGGTCTTCTAGGACGTCTGGAACAGAGAGTAAAAGGAGGTTTCTGGGGGCGATAAAATAGCTTCAAGGTATAATGTACAGACAAAGGTATGGTAGGATGTGAATACAGTGGAGGTAAACCTTGGCATTGAGTGATGAGAGAGATATTGTCTCTCGAAACATAATTGAAACCAGGTGATGTCATCGCATGTGTGGGTGGTGGAACTGAAAGGTTGGATAAGGTATAATGAGCAGGGCTAGAGGCTCTACAGTGAAATAAGCCAATAAACACTAACCAGAACAGCAATGGACAAGGCATATTGAATTAAGGAGAGGCATGCTTAGCCGAGTGATCATAAGGATCCAGTGAGTAGTGAGGTTGGTTGGGGTCACAGCGATTCAGACAGCTAGCCGGGCCATCGGTAGCAAGCTAGCATAGGATGGAGGTCTGTTTTTAGCCACCTCGTGCGTTTCCGTCGGTAGATTAGTGGGGTTCCGTGTGGTAGAGTGGACCAATCCAATTGGCAAAATAGATATAGTTATAGTGACCCAAGAAAATTGTCTGATAGACCTTTTCAGATAGCAGCTGATAAGACAGCTAACGATTAGCGGGCCGCAGATGGGCGTTCAGGTAACGTCGCAACGGAGAGGCCAGTTGGATAACTCCCTCGGACAGATAACGTCAGTAGTCCAGTCATGAAGGCCCGGTGGGGCTCCGCGTCGGTAGTACAACGGGTCCGGATAGGTGATTGTAGCCCCGGAGTGGCTGATGGAACTCTTCAGCTGGCTAGCTCCGGAATAATTGATGTTTGCTCCGGGACCGACATATGCAATAGTCCCTCAGATAGCAGCTAGCTAGCTGCAAGATCCAGGTGTAAATGCCCAGAGCTTGAGGTAGAAATCCGGGGATATGGAGAGAAAATAGGTCCGGTATGCTCTGGTCTGAGTCGCTAGCTTTTCGAACCAAAGGATAGCTGATGACCACCAACCGTGGTTAGCTGAACACAAACGTTAGCCAGTAAACTGGCTAGCTTCTATTGTGGTTTTCAGTTTAGATTATTATTATTTTTTTCCAGTTTTGATTTCAGTTCTTTTTTTTTATTGGTGAGGCGGGTTGAAGTTGAGATTTTTAGACTAAACTGTTATATTGACTATACTGTTATACTGACTATACTGTTATACTACTGTTATACTGACTATACTGTTATACAACTGTTAAAATAACTATACTGTTATAATACTGCTTAAATGACTAACTGTTATACTGACTATACTGTTATACTGATGAAACTGTTAAATACGGGCTATACTGTTATACTGACTATATTGTATTTACCGACTATACTGTTATACTGATTATACTGTTACATACTGGCTATACTGTTATACTGACTATACTGTTATATACTGACTATACTGTTACATACTGACTATACTGTTATACTACGGTTATACTGACTATACTGTTATAAAAATGTTAAAATTACTATACTGTTATAATACTGCTTGACTATTCTGTTATATAGTGACTATACTGTTATACTGACTGTACTGTTATATACTGACTATACTGTTATATTGACTATACTGTTATACTGACTATACTGTTATATAGTGACTATACTGTTAAAATGACTATACTGTTATACTGACTATTCTGTTACACTGACTATACTCTTATATACAGACTATACTGTTATACTGACTATACTGTTATAATGACTATACTTTTATACTGACTATATTGTTATACTGACTATACTGCTATAATACTGTTATAATGGCTATACTGATATACTGACTATACTGTTATACTGACTACACTGTTATATACTGACTATACTGTTATACTGACTATACTGTTATAATGACTATACTGTTATACTGACTATATTGTTATTACTGACTATACTGTTATACTGACTATACTGTTATAATGACTATACTGTTATACTGACTATATTGTTATACTGACTATACTGTTATAATACTGTTATAATGGCTATACTGTTATACTGACTATACTGTTATACTGACTACACTGTTATATACTGACTATACTGTTATACTGACTATACTGTTATAATGACTATACTGTTATACTGACTATATTGTTATACTACTGTTATACTGACTATATTGTTATACTGACTATACTGTTATACTGACTATACTGTTATACTGACTATACTGTTATACTGACTAAACTGTTATACTGACTATATTGTTATACTACTGTTATACTGACTATATTGTTTTACTGACTATACTGTTATACTGACTATACTGTTATACTGACTATACTGTTATTCTGACTATACTGTTATACTACTGTTATACTGACTATATTGTTATACTGACTATACTGTTATACTGACTATATTGTTATACTACTGTTATACTGACTATATTGTTATACTGACTATACTGTTATACTGACTATACTGTTATACTGACTATACTGTTATACTACTGTTTACTGACTATATTGTTATACTGACTATACTGTTATACTGACTATACTGTTATACTGTTATACTGACTATACTGTTATACTGACTATACTGTTATACTACTGTTATACTGACTATATTGTTATACTGACTATACTGCTATACTGACTATACTGTTATACTGACTATACTGTTATACTGACTATACTGACTATACTGTTATACTGACTATATTGTTATACTACTGTTATACTGACTATATTGTTATACTGACTATATTGTTATACTGACTATACTGTTATACTGACTATACTGTTATACTGACTGTACTGTTATACTGACTAAACGATTATACTGACTATACTGTTATAATGACTATACTAAAAAAAAGACTATACTGTTATACTGACTATACTGTTATACTGACCACACTGTTATAATGACTATACCGTTATAATAATGACTATACTGAAAATGACTATACTGTTATAATGACAATACTGTTATACCGACTATACTGTTATACAACTGTTATAGTGACTATACTGTTATACTGACTAAACTGTTATAATGACTATACGGTTATACTGACTATACTGTTATACTAATGACTATCCTGAAAATGACTATACTGTTATACCGACTATACTGTTATACTGACTAAACTGTTATACTAACTATACTGTTATCTTCTTACGGACGTGGTTCCTGCACAGGAACACATCAGCGGAAATTTCAGAGCGCCACCTATAGTACTATAGTATAGTACTCAATAAATCTCAAACTTTCATTAAAACACACACGCAAGATACTCAATTAAAGCTACACTCGTTGTGAATCTAGCCAACATGTCAGATTTGTAAAATGCTTTTCGGCGAAAGCATGAGAAGCTATTATCTGATAGCATGCACCCCCCCAAAATACCTGAACGAGACCTAAACAACAGATTTTGCGGTAGCCGGCGCTACACAAAACGCAGAAATAAAATATAAAACATTCATTACCTTTGACGAGCTTCTCTGTTGGCACTACTATATGTCCCATAAACATCACAATTGGGTCTTTTTCCCGATTAAATCCGTCAAAGTATGCCAAAAATGTCCATTTATGAAGGCCGTCTGATCCAAGGAAAATGCACCTTTACACGACGCAACGTCACTTTTTAAAATTAACAAAGTTGCCTATAAACTTTTACAAATCACTTCAAGCTACTTTTGTAAACCAACTTTAGGTATTAATAAACGTTAATAATCGATAAAATTGATCACGGGGCGATCTGTATTCGATAGCAGCAAGTCTTGAAATCATCGTCCATTTTTTTCACTTTCATAATTTCCTGGGTGCACCCCAAGACAGGAAGTGCCTATACGTCATCCCACCAAGGATAAACGTGCAAAGAAATGCCAGTATTGGCGACATCGTGTGGAAGCTGTAGGCGTTTCTATCGCCTTAGACAATTCAAAGACTGGCGGATGAATCTTTTTTTTGTGTTTTTGGTGAACAGTTTTCCCTGGGATTTTTACTCCTGAACACGTTCTGTTATAGCCACAGACATGATTTAACCAGTTTTAGAAACTTCAGAGTGTTTTCTATACACACATACTTATTATATGCATATACTATATTCCTGGCATGAGTAGCAGGACTTTGAAATGTTGCGCGATTTGTAAAAAAAAAGCTGCGAAAATTCGTAGCATCCTTAATTATACTGACTGAACTGTTATACTGACTATACTGTTATACTGACTATACTGTTATACTGTTATACTGACTATACTGTTATACTGACTATACTGTTATAATGACTATACTGTTATACTGACTATACTGTTATACTGACTATACTGTTATACTAATGACTATACTGGTATACTAATGACTATACTGAAAATGACTATATTGTTATAATACTGGTATAATGACTATACTGTTAAATATTGTTATATTGACTATACTGTTATATACTCTTATACTGACTATACTGTTATAATGACTGTACTGTTATATACTGACTATACTGTTATACTGACTATACTGTTGTACTGACTATACTGTTGTACTGACTGTACTGACTATACTGTTATAATGACTGTACTGTTATATACTGACTATACTGTCATACTGACTATACTGTTGTACTGACTATACTGTTATACTACTGTTATACTGACTATACTGTTATATACTGGCTATACTGCTATATGTACTATACTTGTTACATACTGACTATACTGTTAAAATGACGATACTGTTATACTGACTATACTGTTATAAAACTGTTAAAATGACTATGCTTTTAGAATACTAATTAAATGACTATACTGTTGTACTGACTATACTGTTGTACTGACTATACTGTTATACTGACTATACTGTTATAATGACTATACTGTTATACTGATTATACTGTTATACTACTGTTATACTGACTATACTGTTATACTGACTAAACTGATATAATGACTATATTGTTATACTACTGTTATACTTACTATACTGTTATACTGACTATATTGTTATATTGACTATACTGTTATACTGACTATATTGTTATATTGACTATACTGTTATACTGACTATATTGTTATATTGACTATTTGACTATACTGTTATAGTGACTATATTGTTATATTGACTATACTGTTATAACGACTATACTGTTATATACTGTTATACTGACTATATTGTTATATTGACTATACAGTTATACTACTGTTATACTGACTATACCTTTCTCAATGTCAGAACTATTTTCATCTGATCATTACTACAAGGCATCACTTAGACATTATGAATCTTATGGAGTGTGTGTTTTGGTTTTACTATCCTTGCGGGGAACAGAAGTCCTCACAAGATTCGTTAAACTGTCACGTCCTGACCTTAGAGAGCCTTTTTATGTCTTTATTTGGGTTGGTCAGGGTGTGATTTGGGTGGGCATTCTATGTTCTTTATTTCTATGTTTTGGGTTTCTATGTTTTGGCCGGGTATGGTTCTCAATCAGGGACAGCTGTCTCTGATTGGGAATCACACTTAGGCAGCCTGTTTGGCGACTTTAGGTTGTGGGATGTTGTTTTTTGTTAGCTCTGCGTAGCCTACGGAACGTGACGTTCGTTGGTCTTTTGTTGTTTTGTTTGGTGTTCCGATCATGAACACGTACCACGCTGCACCTTGGTCCACTTCTTCCGACGAGCGTTACATAAACAGGGAAAATTCGGACAAGTGGGGACATTTCGCCGGCCCCCAAAAGGAAAAAGACAATTTTCAGCTTAGGGGTTAGGTTTAGGGTTACAATTAGTGTTCAAATTGGGGTTAGGGGTTAGGTTTAGTGTTAGGTTTAGGGGTTTGGGGTTAAGGTTGGGGTTATGGTCAAGGTTAGGTTAGGTTAAGGGTTTTAAGGGTTAAGGGAAAATATGATTTTGAAAGTGAATCAATTGTTTGGTCCCCACAAGCATAGCAAAACAAAGATATGTGTGTTCGTACGTGTGTTCGTACGTGTGTACATGTGTGTGTGACTGAGGCGTCACTTATTCATTTTGAATCCCTATTAGCCGCACACAGGCCCTGCAGTGGTCAATCTAACCATCTTTAAACACACTGTTCTGTAGCCGGCTGCATTAAACAAGCCAATAACTCAGGAATGGATCAATACCGCTCACTAAGAGATTTCCTACTCTTTGGTCTCGCTGTGGGAAAGATAAGGTAAATGAGTCCCAGTGTGTGTTTTACGATATAAACCGACTGCATTAGAATTGATCTACTGCAATAACAGTAAATTGTATATGCTATAATTGTGTTCGCAAGGTAGCAAACCCTCAAACATGTAATAATGTACTTCTTAGAGAGTAAACAAATCGTTATATCATATTGCTCAATAAACAAGCTTGGATACACCCTGCCATAGCGTACAGGCTTAAAGACATGCTCCTTGCCTGCAAGCAATTTATTTCTCTTTCATGTACCATACCCATTGATCCAAACAATAAGTAATCTATAGTAGCTTATTTAGCATAATCACTATCTGACCCACATGTTAATGATAGTTATTAATGCCTGGCTGGTTAATGAGTGTGAGAAGATACAGCCTAGCGTGACAGAGAGGGCTATTCCCATGTAGAATGATGCTGTAATAGGATTTCGACAGCATACCTAAACCCACATCTAGATAACACAAATTAGTCTCTATTGAAGAATACTGGAGGTTAGTATGTGCTGCAGACAGAACTGTGCCTATCTCTATTGTTCTCTTTTTGTTAGTGTGTGTACATATTAAAGGTGTGTGTGTGTGTTTAAATACTGTAGGATGGATTATATAGTCTTACCAGTGTTGTTTCCCAGTCCCCTCATAGGTCCTTTGTGGTAGTGGTTGACTCTGTCCTCATAGATGGGCTCTTTGTGGTGGTCTGGGGATCCCAGGGGACGCAGGTCTGGACCACAGTGACTGTGCTGATTACTGTAGGAACCCCTGGAACCTGGAGAGGGAGAGGGAGAGTGTAAGGAAGGGAGGAAGAGAGAGAAAGACAGAGAGAAAGACAGAGAGAAAGACAGAGAGAGAAATCAGCCCTGAGTATTGACTTTTCTCCAGCAAAATGTAATTCTCCATACACATTGTCCCTAAGTGCTCTAGCCTCTCCTCTCTTTCTCTGTAATCATCTTATCTTCTGTCCCAATAGTCTCTCTCTAGCCTCCTCTACTCCCATAGTCTCCAGCCTCTCCTCTCTTTCTCTGTAATCATCTTATCTTCTGTCCCAATAGTCTCTCTCTAGCCTCCTCTACTCCCATAGTCTCCAGCCTCTACTCCCATAGCCTCCAGCCTCTACTCCCATAACCTCTATGGTAGGGATCATCAACTAGATTAATCTTCTTTTTTAAGCAGATGGTCAGGGGGCTGTAAAATTATTTCAAATAATTTATAGATTGCAAGAAGCCCAAACTAAAATAATTTCAAACCTTCCTTACATTTGTATACGATCAAATACTGTACATGTCTCTATTATGTGTGGGAATATTCTGGAACAGATATCCTAAATGAAAATCTCTTGGAGCTGATTTCCTGGTGTTTTTTCAGAGAGGGATGAGGATAAGAGGATGATGAGAGAGGGATGAGGACAGGATGATGGGGAGAGAGGGATGAGGATAGGAGGATGATGAGAGAGGGATTAGGATAGGAGGAGGATGAGAAAGGGATGAGGAGAGAGTGAGGAAGAAAGTGGGATGAGGAGAGAGGGATGATGAGAGAGGGATGAGGAGAGAGGGATGTTGAGAGAGGGATGAAGAGAGAGGGATGATGAGAGAGGGATGATGAGAGAGGGATGAGGAGAGAGGGATGAGGAGAGATGGATGATGAGAGAGGGGTGAAGAGAAAGGGATGATGAGAGAGGGATGGGGAGAGAGGGATGAGGAGAGAGGGATGATGAGAGAGGGATGATGAGAGAGGGATGAGGAGAGAGGGGAACACAGTCAGCTGTACTAACAACAGGAGATATTCTCCCTGAACTCTGTATTTCAATAGTGTACCAGACAAACGTTTGGACACACCTACTCATTCCTTTGGTTGTTCTTTGTTTACTATTTTTTGCATTGTAAAATAACATTGAAGACATCAATAACACATATGGAATCATGTAGTAACTAAAAAAGTGTTAAACATATCAAAATATATTTTATATTTGAGATTCTTCAAAGTGGCCCTCGCCTGGATGACAGCTTTGCACACTCTTAGCATTCTCTCAACCAGCTTTTTTTTTATTTTTTAAATGTAACCTTTATTCAAAACAGAAATCCCATAATTAAAATTCCTCAAACATACAAGTATTTCACACCATTTTAAAGATACACTTCTTGTTAATACCACCACAGTGTCCGATTTCAAATAGGATTTACAGCGAAAGCACCACAAACGATTATGTTAGGTCAGAGCCAAGTCACAGAAAAACACAGCCATTTTTCCAGCCAAAGAGAGCAGTCACAAAAATCAGAAATAGAGATAAATGAATCACTAACCTGTGATGATCTTCATCAGATGACACTCATATGACTTCATGTTACACAGTACATGTATGTTTTGTTTGATAAAGTTCATATTTATATAAAAAAATCTCATTATACATTGGCGCGTTATGTTCAGTAGTTCCAAAAACATCCAGTGATTTTGCAGAGAGCCACATCAATTTACAGAAATACTCATCATAAATGTTGATGAAAATACAAGTGTTTTCCATGGAACTTTAGATACACTTCTTCTTAATGCAACCGCTGTCAGATATCAAAAAAGCTTTAAGGAAAATGCAAACCATGCAATAATCTGAGTACCGCGTTCAGAGCCCAAACAAGCCAAAAAGATATCCGCCATATTGTGCAGTCAACAGAAGTAAAAAAAAACATTATAAATATTCACTTACCTTTGATGATCTTCATCAGAATGCACTCCCAGGAATCCCAGGTCCACAATAAATGTTTGTTTTGTTCGATAATGTCCATCATTTATGTCCAAATAGCTCCTTTTGTTAGCGCATTTGGTAAACAAATCCAAACTCACGAAGTGCGTTCACTAGGAGCAGACGAAAAGTCAAAAGGTTCCATTACAGTCCGTAGAAACATGTCAAACGAAGTATAGAATCAATCTTTAGGATGTTTTTAACATAAATCTTCAATTATGTTCCAACCGGAGAATTCCTTTGTCTGTACGAACGAGCGTCACGAGCTCAAGGCATTCTGGCAGACCTCTGACTCATTCCCCTCTCATTCGCCCCCATTACACAGTAGAAGCATCAAACAAGGTTCTAAAGACTGTTGACATTTAGTGGAAGCCTTAGGAAGTGCAACATGACCAATATCCCACTGTATCTTCAATAGGAAATTAGTTGAAAAACGACCAACCTCAGATTTACCACTTCCTGGTTGGATTTTTTCTCAGGTTTTTGCCTGCCATATGAGTTATGTTATACTCATTCAAACTTTCTGTTTTCTGTCCAAATATACTAATAATGTGCATATATTAGCAACTGGGACTGAGTAGCAGGCAGTTTACTCTGGGCACCTTATTTATCCAAGCTACTCAATACTGCCCCCAGCCATAAGAAGTCCAGGTGGGCCAGTTGAGAACAAGTTCTCATTTACAACTGCGACCTGGCAAAGATAAAGCAAAGAAGTGTGACAAAAACAACAACACAGAGTTACACATGGGATAAACAAATGTACAGTCAATATCACACAAAAAAAAGAATATAGAAAAATATATACACAGTGTGTGCAAATGTAGTAAGATTAGGGAGGTAAAGCAATTTTTTATTTTACCTTTAACTAGGCAAGTAAGTTAAGAACAAATTCTTATTTTCAATGACGGCCAAGGAACAGTGGGTTAACAGCCTTGTTCAGGGGAAGAACGACAGATTTGTACCTTGTCAGCTCGGGGATTTGAAATTGCAACATTTCGGTTACTAGTCCAATGCTCTAACCACTAGGCTACGCTGCGTCCCCAGTGGCCATAGTGGTGAAATAATTAGAATTTAGCATTAACACTGGAGTGAGATGTACAGATGATTATGTGCAAGTAGAGATACTGGGGTGCAATAGAGCAGAAATAAACAACAATATGGGAATGAGGTAGTTGGGTGGGCTATTCGCAGATGGGCTGTGTACAGGTGCAGTGATCTGTAAGCTGCTCTGACAGCTGATGCTTAAAGTTAGTGAGGGAGATATAAGTCTGCAGGTTCAGTGATTTTTGCAATTCGTTCCAGTCATTGGCAGCAGAGAACTGTAAGGAAAGGCGGCCAAAGGAGGAGTTGGCTTTGGGGATGACCAGTGAAATATACCTGCTGGAGCGCATGCTATGGGTGGGTGTTGCTATGGTGACCAGTGAGCTGAGATAAGGTGGGGCTTTACCTAGCAAAGACTTATAGATGACCTGGAGCCAGTGGGTTTGAAGACGAATATGAAACGAGGGCCATTCAACGAGAGCATACAGGTCGCAGTGGTGGGAAGTATATGGGGCTTTGGTGACAAAACAGATGGCATTGGCATTGATAGACTAGATACAATTTGCTAAGTAGAATGTTGGAGGCTATTTTGTAAATTACATCGCCGAAGTCAAGGATCGGTAGGAGAGTCAGTTTTACAAGGGTATGTTCAGCAGCATGAGTGAAGGAGGCTTTGTTGCAAAATAGGAAGCCGATTCTAGATTTAATTTTGTATTGGAGATGCTTAATGTGAGTCTGGAAGGAGAGTTTACAGTCTAACCAGACGCCTAGCTATTTGTAGTTGTCCACATATTCTAAGTCAGAACCGTCCAGAGTAGTGATGCTAGTCGGGTGGGCGGGTGGGGGCAGAGATCGGTTGAAGAGCATGCATTTAGTTTTACTTGCATTTAAGAGCAGTTGGAGGCCACGGTAGGAGTGTTGTATGGCATTGAAGCTTGTCTGGAGGTTTGTTAAGACAGTGTCCAAAGAAGGGCCAGAAGTATACAGAATGGTGTCGTCTGCGTAGAGGTGGATCAGGGAATCACCAGCAGCAAGAGCGACGTCATTGATATATACGAAGGAAAGAGTCGGCCCGAGAATTGAACCCTGTGGCCCCCCATAGAGACTGCCAGACGTCCGGACAACAGGCCCTCCGATTTGACACACTGAAATCTATCTGACAAGTAGTTGGTGAACCAGGCGAGGCAGTCATTTGAGAAGCCAAGGCTTTTCAGTCTGCTGCTAAGAATGCGGTGATTGACAGAGTCGAAAGGCTTGGCCAGATCGATGAAGACGCCTGCACAATACTGTCTTTCATACCAGATTGCATAGCGGAGAAGGTACGGTGGGATTCGAAGTGGTTGGTGGTCTGTTTGTTAACTTGGCTTTCGAAGACAGGTAGAAAGCATGGCCAGCCGTATAAAAATGCTTATTGATATTCTCGATTATCATGGCTTTATTGGTGGTGACAGTGTTTCCTAGCCTCAGTACAGTGGGCAGCTGCGAGGGGGTACTCTTATTCTCCATGGACTTTACAGTGTCCCAAAACTTTTTGGAATTTGTGCTACATGTTGCAAATTTCTGTTTGAAAAGCTATCCTTTGCTTTACTAACTGAGTGTGTATATAACTTCCCTGAAAAGTTGCATATCGTGGGGGCTATTCGATGCTAATGCAGTAGGCCACAGGATGTTTTTGTGATGGTCATGGTCATCTGTTCTTAGTTCTACATTTTTTGAAAGGGGCATGCTTATTTAAGATGACGAGGAAAGCACTTTTAAAGAATAACCAGGCATCTCTACTGATGGGATGAGGTCAATATCCTTCCAGGATACCCGGGCCAGGTCAATTAGAAAGGCCTTGCAATGAGGCAGTGATTGTTGAGATCCTGGTTGATAACAGCAGAGGTGTATTTAGAGGGCAGGTTGGTCAGGATGATGTCTATGAGGGTACCCGTGTTTACGGATTTGGGGTTGTACCTGGTAGGTTCCTTGGTAATTTGTGTGAGATTGATGGCATCTAGCTTAGATTGTAGGACGGCCGGGGTGTTAACCATATCCCAGTTTAAGGTCACCTAACAGTACGAACTCTGAAGATAAATGGGGGGCAATCAATTCACATAAGGAGTCCAGGGCACAGCTGGGGGCTGAGGGGGGGTCTATAACAAATGGCAACAGTGAGAGACTTATTTAGTGAAAGATGGATTTTTAAAAGTAGAAGCTCAAACTGTTTGGGCACAGACCTGGAAGGCATGACAGATCTCTGCAGGCTATCTCTGCAGTAGATTGCGACTTCGCTCCCTTTGGCAGTTCAACCTTGGTGGAAAATGTTGTAGTTGGGAATGGAAATGTAAGAATTTTTGGTGGCCATCCTAAGCCAGGATTCAGACATGGCTAGGTCATCAGGGTTGGCGGAGTGTGCTAAAGCAGTTAGTAAAACAAACTTAGGGAGGAGGCTTCTGACGTTAACATGCATGAAACCAAGGCTTTTACGGTTACAGAAGTCAACAAATGATAGCACCTGTGGAATAGGTGTGGTACTGGGGTCTACAGGGCCTGGGTTAACCTCTACATCACCAGAGGAGGAGTAGGATAAGGCTAAAGGCTATAAGAACTGGTTGTCTCGTGCGTTGGGAACAGAGAATAAAAGGAGAAGATTTCTGGGCGTGGTAGAATAGGTTCAGGGCATATTGTACAGACAAGGGTATGGTAGGATGTGAATACAGTGTAGGTAAACGTAGGCGTTGAGTGACGATGAGAGAGGTTTCGTCTCTGGTGGCACCAGTTAAGCCAGGTGAGGTCTCCGCATGTGTGGGGGGTGGGACAAAAGAGCTATCTAAGGTGAGCGGGACTGAGTGCTCTACAGTGAAATAAAACAATAAGAACTAGGCGAGACAGCAGTAGACAAGGCATATATGACATTAGAGAGAGGCATATTGACATTAGAGAGAGGCAGAAAGCAGTGACAGGTGTTGATCGGGAGAGCTAAGACAACAACGGGTAAATGGCGATGAATGGGCAGAGCGGGTCAGTTAGGTACATACAGGACCTGAGTTCGAGGATGGTGCCGACAGGTAAACAAAATTAGGTACCATGTAATTGAAACAGTCCAGGGGGCATCAGCTGTGTAGCTGAGTGATCATAGGGTCCAAAGAACAGCAATAGGTCAGTCAGCAATAGGTCAGTCAGCAATAGGTCAGTCAGCAATAGGTCAGTCAGCCGTTCAGAGTTCAGTACTATGCTAGTCAAGCGGGGGACACAGTGTTTAGAAAGCTAGCAGGCTGGGGCAAGAAGATGGTTCTTCGGCGACATCGCAACGGAAAAGCCTGTTGAGACCACACCAGGGGGATCGGTGGGGCTCTGTGTCGACAATAAAGGGTCCAGGCCAATTGGCAAAATAGGTATTGTAGCCCTAGAATTAGCTGGTATATGGGCCTAGCTCGAGGCTAGCTCAAGGCTAACTGGTGCTTGCTTCGGGACAGAGGCATTAGCTAACAGTAGCCACTCAGTAGCAGCTAGCTAGCTAGCTACGATGATCCGGTGTAATGATCCAGAGCGGCAGGAATCCGGTGATGTGGAAGAGAGAAGCAGTCCGATATGCTCTGGGTTGATATCGCTCTGTGCAGACTGGCATGTATATTCCGAGCTAAAGCTGCGGTGTCCAAGCTAAATGTGAAGACTGCTAGCCGTGGCTAACAAAGACTAGTAGCTATTTAGCTGGCTAGCTCCTGGCGGAGTTTCCAGTTATAAGGAATAAAAATAGCTGATCCGTACCACAATGGGTGAGGCGGGTTGCAGGAAAGTATATTTAGTTGGTAGACAGAAAGTGAGATTAAAATGTATATGAGAAAAAATTAACAGGTGTGCTTTGTTAAAAGTTAATTTGTGGAATTAATTTCCTTCATAATGTGTTAGAGCCAATCAGCTGTGTTGTGACAAAGTAGGGGTGGTATACAGAAGATAAAAGACCAAGTCCATATTATTGCAAGAACAGCTCAAATAAGCAAAGAGAAACAACAGTCCAACATTACTTTAAGACATGAAGGTCAGTCAATCCGGAAAATGTCAAGAACTTTGAAAGTTTCTTCAAGTGCAGTCACAAAAACCATCAAGCGCTGTGATGAAACTGTCTCTCAGGGTGAACGCCACAGGAAAGGAAGACCCAGAGTTACCTCTGCTGCAGAGGATAAGTTGATTAGAGTTAACTGCACCTCAGATTGCAGCTCAAATAAATGCTTCATAATTCAAGTATCAGACACATCTTCACATCAACTATTCAGAGGAGACTGCGTGAATCTGGACTTCATGGTCAAATTGCTGCAAAGAAACCACTACTGAAGGACACCCATAATAAGAAGAGACTTGCTTGAGCCAAGAAACACGAGCAATGGATATTAGATCGGTGGAAGTTTGTCCTTTGGTCTGATGAGTCTAAATTTGAGATTTTTGGTTCCAAACGGTGTTTCTTTGTGAGACGAAGAGTAGGTGAACGGATGCTCTCTCCATGTGTAATTCCCAACGTGAAGCATGGAGGAGGAGGTGTGGTGGTGTGGGGGTGCTTTGCTGGTGACACCGTCAGTGAATTATTTATAATTCAAGGCACACTTAACCAGCATGGCCACCACAGCATTCTGCAGTGATAAGCCATCCCATCTGGTTTGCGCTTAGTGGGATTGTGATTTGTTTTTCAACAGGACAATGACCGAACACACCTCCAGGCTGTGTAAGGGCTATTTGACCAAGAAGGAGAGTGATGGAGTGCTGCATCAGATGACCTGGTCTCCACAATCACCCGACCTCAACCAAAGTGAGATGGTTTGGGATAAGTTGGACCGCAGAGTGAAGGAAAAGCAGCCAACAAGTGTTCAGCATATGTGGGAACTCATTCAAGACTGTTGGAAAGCATTCCAGGTGAAGCTGGTTGAAAGAATGCCAAGCGTGTGCTAAGCTGTCATCCAGGCTAAGGGTGGCTACTTTGAAGAATCTAAAATCTATTTTAATTTGTTTAACAACTTTTTTGGTTACTACATGATTCCATGTGTGTTATTTAATAGTTTTGATATCTTCACTATTATTCTACAATGTAGAAAACAGTAAAAATAAAGAAAAACCCTTGAATGAGTAGGTGTGTCCAAACTTTTGACTGGTACTGTATATTGTGCTGATCTGCAGTGGTAGAGGGTATTTTACCATGCTACTGTGTAGGGAGGACAGCGTAGTTATGTAATCTCTATAGAGCATATTGTCTAGCATCAGCCATAAAATAATAAGATTCAAAATGCATTTTCCTCAGTCCTTTGTGTGTGTGTGTGTGTGTGTGTGTGTGTGCGCACACGTTTCCCCCTTTTCTGGCAGGATTCCCGAACACAGACACCTCTGACTTTTCCTCACTGAGCGCTTGTACATTACACTGCATAACAAATGTATGGTAGGCCCTCCCTGGGAGGAAGAAGGAAGGGGGAGAGGGGAGTGAAAGAGCAAGAGACAGAGACAGAGACCGAGAGAGACAGAGAGAGAGAGACAGAGACAGAGAGAGACAGAGACCTAGAGTGAGACAGAGAGAGCTAATAATAAAACAAAATATTTGGCATGGGTCATCAGACCCTCAAAAAGTTCTACAGCTGCACCATCGAGAGCATCCTGACCGGTTGCATCACTGCCTGGTATGGCAACTGCTCGGCATCTGACAGTAAGGCGCTACAAAGGGTAGTGCGTACGGCCCAGTACATCACTGGGGCCAAGCTTCCTGCCATCCAGGACCTATATACTAGGCGGTGTCAGAGGCCCAAAAAAATGTCAAAGACTCCAGCCACCCAAGTCATAGACTGTTCTCTCTGCTACAGCACGGCAAGTGGTACCGGACCACCAAGTCTAGGTCCAAAAGGCTCATTAACAGCTTCTACCCCCAAGCAATAAGACTGCTGAACAATTAATCAAATGGCCACCCTGATTATTTGCATTTACAACCCCCCCGACCCTTTGTTTTTACACTACTGCTACTTGCATAGTCACTTTACCTCTACCTGCATGTACAAATGACCTCGACTAACCTGTACCCCTGCACATTGACTCGATACTGGTACAACTGTATATAGCCTCGTTATTCTTGTTTTATTGTGTTACTTCCCCCCCCCCCCCTTTTTTCCCTTTAGTTTATTTACTAAATATTTTCTAAACTTTATTTTCTTAAAACTTTATTGTTAGTTAAGGGCTTGTAAGTGAGCGTTTCACTGTAAGGTCTACCTACACCTGTTGTATTCGGAGCGCGTGACAAACAACATGTGATTTGATCTAGTAGTAATAATGAAGAGAAGGAAGCTGCCTCCCTTTAACACTACTGATGGTTATTTACCAACATGAGGGTTTGAATATGTACAGAAAGGACAGAAAGGAGAGAAAGGAGAGAAAGGATGGAACCAAGAAGAGAGGAGCACTAATTAGAATGATGGACACACTCTGTCGCCTGTCTCATCCTTGTCATCCTCCTCTCCTCTCCGGCTCTCTTCCCTCCCTTCTTTGATGTCTCATGGAGACTTACTGAGTCACTGCTCAGGCTCCCCAAATCAAAGTGCTCAACTGTTAGGATGGAGGGATGGAGAGAGAGAGGGAGGGAGCTGGCCTCCCATGACACTATGAAACTTGAAATTTGATACAGTCAGAAAAATGTTATAATGATTAAAGGAAATAAAAGGAATATGCAAAACCAGCCCAAGTCCCCTGCTGCCTGTGTTCAGCTCTTAACCTCCTGTTTGTGTGCTAAGAAGGAAACACAAACCATATTATTATAAAGTATTATATAAATATGATCATAAAACCACAATGCAACACTACTACAAAGTATTGCTTTAGCCTGTTACTCTTGAGGATTTAACTCATTCTATAACAAAGTCATGAACGTTTTCACTTTGATGCTTGTGCTCAACGTCAAAGATAAACAAATACATCATTATTATTAAACAAGTAGCGAGCATAACACAGCCCAAACATTCAGTGTTGCATTCATGTTATAGCTAGCAGCGTTTCAAATGTACACTGTCAACGATCTTCAACATCCTATCTTGTTTCAATTCTTAGAAAACAATTTAATTTAAACTTTAGAATTGATGGAATTTTGAAGGACCTGACACTAGCTAAAGACATCATTGAGTATTTGTATAAAGTAATGTCTCCAAAACTCACTATAAGTGTAATATAGAGCACAACCCTGGCCTGTGTTCTATTCTCTCTCCACACAAAAAGCCCTTGAAGCATCACGACTCAGCTGTATAAGAGGCTGATTGCAGTCTTCAGAAGCACTGAACCTTCAGATGACATTCAACAAACACACAGCTTATTCAACACACACCTACACACCTACACACACACACACACACACTGCAGAGCACAACCACTCATTACTGCAGAGCCACGGGTCTGTTATTGGGATCAATAAGAGAAAAGATGTTAGTAACCTGACAGACAGTTATTACCACTGAGTAACTCTAACTCAAAGATAACAGTCAACAACTCACTCACACCGAGGACAACAGTCAGACCACATAACAAGGTAAAGACCAACTCTAGGCCAAGGACTCACTTAACTCTATACAGAAGAGTAAATAACAGCAGAGGAAAAATATTCAGTGTTTGCATTGCATACATGGAGGGATTCACTTTGAGAGGAGCGTCGTTGCACATGTGTGTGTACGTCTTACCTGCCAGACTGCCTGGCCTCTGTAGCGTAGCGGTAGCATAGAGCTCATGGGATATCTTGTACTGGTCGGAGGCGTGGTGAGCAGCCAGTCTTTTAGGAGACAGAGTAGCGTAGCTCCCTATGCCCGAACTCATCTAGTGATTCACATAGAAACCCATTGTGTAGAACAGACATGATTATTTTTATTCTAGAGAATGTTGCTTAAGAATAATGTGCAGTACTATGCATTGAATATCTGTGTTTCAATACACACCAGGTGTAGTGGGGATGATGAAGCGCTAGCCCCTCCCCCGGCAACTGTTGCTATGGAGTTGGGTGGAGAGCCCACCCTCAGCGGAGACCCTGTTGTTGTCACAGCACCAGTGGTGCTGTAAGCATAACAAATTGTTTGGTTATGGTGATAATTTTAAATGTTTTTTAATTGTAGGTTTAACCTCGTTCTTCTTCCAAACCAACCAATGAAATGGCCCTACCTGTAGGACTTGGCGAGTCGGTTGGCTGGGGACTGTTTGCTGGGTGAGGATGAGGAGGAGGAAGGTAGGCGCTGGGTGGTAGCGTAGCCCGGTGTGTCTGAGGCTGAGCCCAGGCGCTGCAGCTTGCTGGGAGAACCAGACCCTCCACCTCCACCTCCGGTCAGAGGGGAACTCACACGCTGGGCAGGCAGGGTGGAACTGGAGTAGTAGTGACCTAGGATCAGATGGAACAGGGGTTATAACAAGGTTGAAGAACATTAGTCCTCTAGACGCTGATCTAATACCAGTTTAGCACTTTCCCTAAGCTGTTGCTAGATCTGTGCCTAAGGGCAATTTCTAACCGAAGCTGAAAGTATCGGATGCCATGTGTAGTACCTTTAATGGTATTATCTCTGTCTCATTTCTCTTTATGTATAATGGTATGTACTGTATTATAAAACAATCATTTCTAACCGAAGCTGAAAGTATCGGATGCCATGTGTAGTACCTTTAATGGTATTATCTCTGTCTCATTTCTCTTTATGTATAATGGTATGTACTGTATTATAAAACAATCATTTCTAACCGAAGCTGAAAGTATCGGATGCCATGTGTAGTACCTTTAATGGTATTATCTCTGTCTCATTTCTCTTTATGTATAATGGTATGTACTGTATTATAAAACAATCATTTCTAACCCAAGCTGAAAGTATCGGATGCCATGTGTAGTACCTTTAATGGTATTATCTCTGTCTCATTTCTCTTTATGTATAATGGTATGTACTGTATTATAAAACAATCATTTCTAACCCAAGCTGAAAGTATCGGATGCCATGTGTAGTACCTTTAATGGTATTATCTCTGTCTCATTTCTCTTTATGTATAATGGTATGTACTGTATTATAAAACAATCATTTCTAACCCAAGCTGAAAGTATCGGATGCCATGTGTAGTACCTTTAATGGTATTATCTCTGTCTCATTTCTCTTTATGTATAATGGTATGTACTGTATTATAAAACAATCATTTCTAACCGAAGCTGAAAGTATCGGATGCCATGTGTAGTACCTTTAATGGTATGTACTGTATTATAAAACAATCATTTCTAACCGAAGCTAAAAAGATTGGATGGCATGTGTGGTTCCTGGTCTCTTTAAGGACATTATCTCTCTCTCTAAATTCTGTCTATACAATGTTATGTATACAGTCTATCAAATCAAAATCCAATTTTATTTGTCACATACACATGGTTAGAAATGCTTGTGCTTCTAGTTCCGACGATGCAGTAATAACCAACAAGTAATCTAACTAACAATTCCAAAACTACTGTCTTATACACACAAGTGTAAGGGGATAAAGAATATGTACATAAAGATATATGAATGAGTGATGGTACAGAGCGGCATAGGCAAGATACAGTAGATGGTATATACATATGAGATGAGCATGTAAACAAAGTGGCACAGTTAAAGTGGCTAGTGATACATGTATTACATAAAGATGCAGTAGATGATATAGAGTACAGTATATACGTATACATATGAGATGAATAATGTAGGGTATGTAAACATTATATTAGGTAGCATTGTTTAAAGTGGCTAGTGATATATTTTACATCATTTCCCATCAATTCCCATTATTAAAGTGGCTGGAGTTGAGTCAGTGTGGTGTATTGTATTTATATAATGTAGATGTGTACTGGTATTGTAGGTATATTGTATATATATAATGCAGATATACAGTATACCAATTGTGGGAAGCTGTGCATCAGGCAGATGAAAGGCACTGCCATGGCTCTGAGAGAAGGAGTCTCCTCCACTACCTCCCCCTCCCCCTGCCTGCTGCTGGGCCGCACGACTAGATGTCACCTGGAGGGAGAAAGAGAGAGCGTAAAGAGAGAGTGATAGAGGAGAGAGGAGAAAGAAGAGACAGAGTGGGGGGAGTAAAGAGACAGAGGGAGACAGAGAGAGAGAGAGAGAGAGAGAGAGAGAGAGAGAGAGAGAGAGAGAGAGAGAGAGAGAAAGAGAGAGAGAGAGAGAAAGAAAGAGAGAGAGAGGTGGACAGAGAGGGAGAAGGGAGGGTTGTAAAAGACTACTATTCTACCTTATCATCACTTCTCTCTACATCTTCTTAAGGTAACAGATATACATTTCTAAAAGGTAGAACCTATAACACTGCCACAGATGATATCCGGTCCAGTTGGAATCCACTCTCAGATCATGCATTTTTCACCGGGTCACAGTGATCCTATCCCAACACAACAGACAGAGTTATCTAATGTATTCCTCTAGATCCTCAGAGACAGGAGCACAGCATATGTTTCTACTCCTCTGAGCTCCTTCCCCTTATGCTAATGACAGTCACCATGAATATGTCTCTAAAGGTGAACCACACACACACGCTGAGGCTCGCTTGCAGTAGGCCCCCGATTAACAGTGCACACGCACACACACACACACACACACGTTCCTCAGGCAGCTCCTGGCTCCAGGAAGTATTTTCCCTAATAAGCCAAAGCATGTCTACTGATTACAGTGACTCTGTGGTTCCAGGTCACTCATTAAGCCCAGGCATCACAGGGTAGAAGGACATTTTTGCATCTACTTCTCCATTTTGAGATTTTGGGTTATTTTGGTCCATTAATATTAGTATTTTCAAAGAGTCTAAATAAAAATGTCAAAAGTTGATGAAAATGTATATTTCCGTTCGTTTTTCATACCGTCATCAAAATGTCATGAATTGTAACAACTTTGAAATGGACATACATGTACATCCATTACTTCAAATCTCACTATATTGAAACACACATATGTAAAAGCCAATTTCATAGAACATTTTACAAATTGGACAAAATGAAGTAACTTACTTTGGTGGTGATTGGGTCTTAATAGGCGTTTGGTAGTCTTAATTCAGTGTACTTATCTTTAACTGACATTTCCTGAAAGTCAGACTCATCCCACACACCAACTAATTTCTCTCAGCTTCAGAAGCATCTGCATCCACCAAATGCTGTGTGGTAATCTTTAGAGGTATTCTCCAGACTCGATATGGTGTCACATCGCTATTCTTTATGACATTTTCTTTTGAAATTAAATGTTTGTACCTTTCTTTAGTATTTTACAGATAGAAATATGAAAAAAAGTATTTATCCACAATCTGCTATGTATAAGTCTGGTTCTAACTTAGACTTCCTCCAGTGTCTAGAAAAATGAATTTGCATGCTATGCAAATATGCAGATATTTAATGAGATTCAGTTGAAGTCGGAAGTTTACATACACCTTAGCCAATTACATTTAAACGCAGTTTTTCACAATTCCTGACATTTAATCCTAGTAAATATCCCATGTCTTAGGTCAGTTAGGATCACCACATAATTTTAAGATGGTGAAATGTCAGAATAATAGTAGAGAGAATTATTTATTTCAGCTTTTATTTCTTTCATCACATTCCAAGTGGGTCAGAAGTTTACATACACTCAATTCGTATTTGTTTAATTGTTTAACTTGGGTCAAACGTTTTGGATAGCCTTCCACAAGCTTCCCACAATGTTGGGTGAATTTTGGCCCATTCCTCCTGACAGAGCTGGTGTAACTGAGTCAGGTTTGTAGGCCTCCTTGCTCGCACACGCTTTTTCAGTTCTGCCCACAAATTTTCTACAGGATTGAGGTCAGGGCTTTGTGATGGCCACTCCAATATTTTGACTTCGTTGTCCTTAAGCCATTTTGCCACAACTTTGGAAGTGTGCTTGGGGTCATTGTCCATTTGTAAGATGCGTTTGCGACCAAGCTTTAACTTCCTGACTGATGTCTTGAGATGTTGCTTCAATATATCCACGTAATTTTCCTGACTCATGATTCCATCTATTTTGTGAAGTGCACTAGTCCCTCCTGCAGCAAAGCACCCCCACAACATGATGCTGCCACCCCCATGCTTCACGGTTGGGATGGTGTTCTTCGGCTTGCAATCCTCCCCATTTTTCCTCCAAACATAACGATGTTCATTATGGCCAAACAGTTCTATTTTTGTTTCATCAGGCCAGAGGACATTTCTCCAAAAAGTATGATCTTTGTCCCCATGTACAGTTGCAAACCGTTGTCTGGCTTTTTTTGGCGGTTTTGGAGCAGTGGCTTCTTACTTGCTGAGCGGACTTTCAGGTTATGTCGATATAGGACTTGTTTTACTGAATCTTCACAATGTCCTTTGCTGGTGTTCTGGGATTGATTTGCACTTTTTGCACCAATGTACGTTCATCTCTAGGAGACAGAACGCGTCTCCTTCCTGAGCGGTATGACGGCTGCGTGGTCCCATGGTGTTTATACTTGTGTACTATTGTTTGTACAGATTAACGTGGTACCTTCAGTCGTTTGTAAATTGCTCCCAAGGATGAACCAGACTTGTGGAGGTTTACAATATTTTTTTCTGAGGTCTTGGCTGATTTTTTTGGATTTTCCCATGATTTCAAGCAAAGAGGCAGTGAGTTTGAAGGTAAGCATTGAAATACATCCACAGGTCCACCTCCAATTGACTCAAATGATGTCAATTAGCCTATCAGAAGCTTCTAAAGCCATTATATCATTTTGGAAAATTCCAAGCTGTTTAAAGGCACAGTCAACTTAGTGTATGTCAACTTCTAACCCACTGGAATTGTGATACAGCGAACTATAAGTGAAATAATCTGTCTGTAAACAATTGTTGGAAAAATTACTTGTGTCATGCACAAAGTAGATGTAACCGACTTGCCAAAACTATAGTTTATTAACAAGAAATTTGTGGAGTGGTTGAAAAACAAGTTTTAATGACTCAATCTGAGTGTATGTAAACTTCCGACTTCAACTGTATCACCTAATCATCATATTAATACAATATTTCATAAACATTTATTTTTTTAAGTATTCTTTTTGTGTCCACATTGAACTGGTATAAGTTGATTGTGATATGATTAAGGGGAAACATTTACCCTATTAGGGTGTGGTGCCTGGCCTTAACAGAAGGCCAGAAAAACTGATTCATCAGACATGGATTGGATTATGCTGTTTAAAACCTGCAGTCATTAGTTCACTAGACTAAAGTCTTAAACCAAACAACCTGAGTCCCAAATGGCATCCTATCCCCTATTTTCGTCCTAGTGCTCTGATCAAAAGTAATGCACTATATAGGGAATAGGGTACCATTTGGGACGCAGTACAATCCTGTGGTTGTCTTGGGGTTTCAGCATTGAGGGAGACTCTGCTGTAATGTCGGTGTGCAGATATAGCCTGATCCCTCTGTACCAGGTGACACATCTCCATACGTTAAATATTCATCCGGAGGCCCATAGTGGTATAAATACACTGCAGGAAAACGGCTATCTGAGACAGTGGCTTACATAAACAAATGCACACACACACACACACACACACACACACACACACACACACACACACACACACACACAAAATGAAAGATAAATAGATAGGCACTACGCTCCACTCATCTTAAGAGATTCACAGTGTGTGTTATAGGTGCTAGATCTCTATGCATTGTTGAAGCAGAAGTACCATTGTAGTATAAATACCTAGCTAGTAGTAGTGTATAAGAGGCTCTACTGTATGTGATGCAGTAGCCTTATATAATCAGTCTGTCCTGGTCTAGAGTAGACTATACAGCCAGTGCTACTCAGAACATCTCCCCAATCAACCTGACAGACAGGGCAAAACATCACTGGAACACAACCAGACAGAGAGAGACAGAGGGAGGACAGGGCAGGGTTGGGGGGATTGGGTGATGGGGAGGATGGTAAAAGTGGACAGGAGCCCTCATATTGGCACAATTGAAACAGGAAGAAAGAAGACAAGAGAGACAGGCAATGCTCCTCTTCCTCTCTCTTGTCAGTCTCTTGTTTTTCTTTGTGTGTGTGTGTGTGTGACAAGATATCCTGGTTTTAACAATTTGACTTAAAATTCCAACGTTTGTCCACATTTCTCCAAACGTCAAATTGTGTGTGTGTGTGTGTGTGTGTGTGTGTGTACTGATACTGGTACACTGAAAAACATACATTTGCATTTCCTTTCCTCTAGTAATTAGCTACTATTTCAAAATGTATCCCTATGTATTATTCATAACCATACAGACAGTAAAATAAAACATTTGCCCTCTCAATGCATGCTGTATCTTTTCATAAAGCTTTGCAGTTGGTAACAAATGGCAGGTGTTGTTTTGAGTATGTCTGAGTAGATGAGCACCTTTGTGTGTTTGTGTGTGAAAGTGTTGTGTGTATGTATGTATGTATGTATGTATGTGTGTTTGTGTTTGAGTGTGTGTGAAAGTGTTGTGTGTATGTATGTGTGTGTGTGTGTGTGTGTGTGTGTGTGTGTGTGTGTGTGTGTGTGTGTGTGTGTGTGTGTGTGTACTGTCAGCTAGCTTGTGAAAAAATGAACATAGGGAATAAATGTCTCCTGCAGGCTAGAGGATAAATTGAATCCTCTTGATCAGGGTGCGGAGATGAACACCCATTTACCTCCTTTAACAAATTATTAGAGAAATAACAAACCAAACTGGTATCTCCCCATGCAATTAAACAGTCCACCTTCACTGCTCCCCTCTCCCTTCCACCTAGATCAAATAAACCGTGCTAAATGTCTCTTTGCTCTAACCTCTACTAGCCACACACCTCCCCAGGCTACTATGACCTGTGTAGAGCAGCAGGATAGCCCACACACAATGGTGTGGATGACAAATAGAGAGAGAGAGATAAAGGGGAATGGGAAAGAGGAGAGAAAGTTAGAGCCGACTCCGTTAGCTTATTCCGAGCCAACAGCTAACGGAAGACTTTTGACTTGTAGAACGTGACTTTACCCTTCATAAGGTTAAGCTAAGGAGCATTAGAAAATGTGAAAGCAGTAGATAGTGTGCAGAACAGCCACATCGCCCAGTCAAGAGGAGAGCTGGGCAGAGAACTCCCTGCCTGGCTCCCTTCCTCCATCCCTGGGTACAGAATAAAAACTGCTCAGGACAGTAGTGTTCGGCTACAGAAAATAAAAACAAATATCGCAGTAACATATGAGAGTAACTTTGCCTTGAATGCGACAACTGCTTTACTAGAAGAGATTGTGAGTCGCTAAACATTAGCATTATCCTCATCATCATCATTATCATATCCTCATCTTTCTCCTCATCATCATTGTCATGGTGACCTACCTGGTTGTAGCTGTGCACGGCCCCTCCGACCTGTCCACTGCGCTGTGGGGTTGCCGCTGCAGCACTGTCGCTAAGGGCGAGGGTCTGGTTGCTATGGTAGCTGGCGGAGTACTGGAGCGAAGCCTCTGGGGTGGAGTTGAGCTGCAAAGAACTCTGGGAAAGAAGAGCTGGGGAGAGAGAGAGAGAGAGAGAGAGAGAGAGAGAGAGAGGGAGGGAAGGAAGGAGAGAGATGCAGCTATTTAGAACAGGCAGTGCAGCGTTTCAGCCCTCAGTGATTTAGAAAAAGCATACATCATTTATCAGGAGAGGGAGAGGAGGAGAGGGAGGAGGAGTGGATAGGGGGTTATAGGGGAGGAGGAGAGGGAGGAGGGGGTAGATAAGGGTTTACAAGCGAGGAGGAAAGGGAGGAGGGAGTGGATAAGGGGTTACAGGGGAGAAGGAGAGGGAGGAGGGAGTGGATAAGGGGTTACAGGGGAGGAGGAGAGGGAGGAGGGAGTGGATACGGGTTTACAAGGGAGGAGGAGAGGGAGGAGGGAGTGGATAAGGGGTTACAGGGGAGGAGGAGAGGGAGGAGGGAGTGGATAAGGGGTTACAGGGGAGGAGGAGAGGGAGGAGGAGAGGGAGGAGGGAGTGGATAAGGGGTTATAGGGGAGGAGGAGAGGGAGCAGGGGGTGGATAAGGGGTTACAAGGGAGGAGGGAGTGGATAAGGGGTTACAGGGGAGGAGGAGAGGGAGGAGGGAGTGGATAAGGGGTTACAGGGGAGGAGGAGAGGGAGGAGGGAGTGGATAAGGGGTTACAGGGGAGGAGGAGAGGGAGGAGGAGAGGGAGGAGGGAGTGGATAAGGGGTTACAGGGAGGAGGAGAGGGAGCAGGGGGTGGATACGGGGTTATAGGGGAGGAGGAGAGGGAGCAGGGGGTGGATAAGGGGTTACAGGGGAGGAGGAGAGGGAGGAGGGCGTGGATAAGGGGTTATAGGGGAGGAGGAGAGGGAGGAGGGAGTGGATAAGGGGTTATAGGGGAGGAGGAGAAGGAGCAGGGGGTGGATAAGGGGTTACAGGTGAGGAGGGGAGGGAGCAGGGGGTGGATAAGGGGTTACAGGGGAGGAGGAGAGGGAGGAGGGAGTGGATAAGGGGTTACAGGGGAGGAGGAGAGGGAGGAGGGAGTGGATAAGGGGTTACAGGGGAGGAGGAGAGGGAGCAGGGGGTGGATAAGGGGTTACAGGGGAGGAGGAGAGGGAGAAGGGGGTGGATAAGGGGTTACAGGGGAGGAGGAGAGGGAGCAGGGGGTGGATAAGGGGTTATAGGGGAGGAGGAGAGGGAGGAGAGGGAGGAGGGAGTGGATAAGGGGTTACAGGGGAGGAGGAGAGGGAGCAGGGAGTGGATAAGGGGTTATAGGGGAGGAGGAGAGGGAGGAGGAGTGGATAAGGGGTTACAGGGGAGGAGGAGAGGGAGGAGGGAGTGGATAAGGGGTTACGGGGAGGAGGAGAGGGAGCAGGGAGTGGATAAGGGGTTATAGGGGAGGAGGAGAGGGAGGAGGGAGTGGATACGGGTTTACAAGGGAGGAGGAGAGGGAGGAGGGAGTGGATAAGGGGTTATAGGGGAGGAGGAGAGGGAGCAGGGGGTGGATAAGGGGTTACAGGGGAGGAGGAGAGGGAGCAGGGGGTGGGTAAGGGGTTACAAGGGAGGAGGGAGTGGATAAGGGGTTACAGGGGAGGAGGAGAGGGAGGAGGGAGTGGATAAGGGGTTACAGGGGAGGAGGAGAGGGAGGAGGGAGTGGATAAGGGGTTACAGGGGAGCAGAGAAGGAAATAGAAGAGGAGCAAAGAAGGAGAGAGGAGAGGAGCAGAGAAGGAGAGAGGAGAGGAGCAGAGATGAAGAGAGGAGCAGAGAAGGAGATAGGAGACAAAGAGAAAAGGAGAGAGGAGAGGAGCAGAGAAGAAGAGAGGAGCAGAGAAGGAGAGAGGGGCAGAGAAGGAGAGAGGAGAGGAGCATAGAAGAAGAGAGGGGAGGAGCGGAGAAGAAAAGAGGAGAGGAGCGGAGAAAGAGAGAGGAGAGGAGCAGAGGAGCAGAAGGGAGCAGAGAAGGTGAGAGGAGAGGAGAAGGAAAGAGGAGAGGAGCGGAGAAAGAGAGAGGAGAGGAGCAGAGGAGCAGAAGGGAGCAGAGAAGGTGAGAGGAGAGGAGAAGGAAAGAGGAGAGGAGCGGAGAAAGAGAGAGGAGAGGAGCAGAGGAGGGGAGGGGAGAGGAGCGGAGAAGGAGAGAGGAGAGGAGCGGAGAAAGAGAGAGGAGAGGAGCAGAGGAGCAGAAGGGAGCAGAGAAGGTGAGAGGAGAGGAGCAGAGAAGAAGAGAGGAGCAGATAAGGAGAGAGGGGCAGAGAAGGAGAGGGGCAGAGAAGGAGAGAGGAGAGGAGCATAGAAGAAGAGAGGGGAGGAGCGGAGGAGAGAGGAGAGGAGCGGAAGAGGAGAGAGGAGAGGAGAAAGAGGAGGAGAGAGGAGCGGAGCGGAGGAGAGGAGCGGAGAAGATGGGGGGAGGAGAAGTGGGGGATGGGTGAGAAATTGTGAGGAGAGTAAGCGAGCATGCATTTCTGTCTTTAATCACAGCTCTATCTCTCTCACGTTCTCTCTTTCCTTCTGTCATTTATGTGTTGGCGTCTCTCAGCCTAAAATGGTTTAATTTGTGATCTGGGCTGTGTGGAGTAATGTCACTCTCAACTGTGGCATGTTTAAACACACACACACACACTGGACCTAAGCATGTTTACACTATCAGTCTCCATCAGCATCAGAATGCTAAGCATTCTGGGTCAACACAACACATTCCCTTAGAGAGCAACACTCTACATGGACGAGAGGGAACACACACCCACCCTCCATTTGAGAGGAGCACTGCTGGGTGAAGAGGCATACATTCTCCAGAGCGAGCAGAACAATACTGTTGTCCTCTGTCACACACACACACACACACACACACACACACACACACACACACATAGGTGCACACGTACACACACAGGGATAAGGGGCAGGGTTGGTCTGGGCTTACTTAACGGTAGTTAGGTCCATGACGTGTGCTATATCTCACTGTGCTTAAATACATCAATCACAGGCTTTTCCTACTCCCTATTGGAGAGAAAAATAATCTTCTCTCCCTCATCCCCCCCCCCCTCTCCCTCTCTCTCTCCCACTCTCTCTCTCTCTCTCCCTCACCCCCCCCCCTCCCTCTCTCTCTCTCTCTCTCTCTCTCTCTCTCTCTCATATTGTCCCTCCCGCTCCCTTTGATGTTTATGTCAGCAGAGCACACACACACACACCATACCACAAACACAGTTTTCATCTGAGCCACTCTGTCTTTGTCTGACATTTAGTTGAAAGTTGCGTGTAACTCACCAGAAGTGCTCTTAGGCTTTTTAGGCTTTTACATTTCTCTACATAACCAACAGGAAATGACAGCCTTTAACCACCATCTCTACCACCTCTGGAACTAAAAATGCAGGACTATATAAAAAAAAGGGGGGGGGGGGCTATCTAGAACCTAAAAGGGTTCTTCAGCTGTCCTCATAGGAAACCCTTTGAAAAATTTGGTTCGGGGTACATGAAATCCAATAGGGTTTCCCCTGGAAACAAAAAAGGGTTTTACCTGGAACCAAAAAGGGCTTAACCAGGAGCCAAAAGGGTTCTCCTAAGGCAGGGATGGGCATCTTTGATGGGGGTGGGGGCCACAGAATTTCTGAACTCATCATGAGGGATCGCAGTTGCACGCAGGTCTGCGTACCCACATGTGCAGACCCCCCCCCACCACCACATTGGAAAAAAAAAAAAATGCAGCCCTCCTCTTGACAGTGTAGAGCCATTTTGTTTTTGTTTTAGAGGTAATTTCTACAAATCTTTCCATAGGGTGGAGAGAAATGTTTGCCATTTTAATATGATATCTGTGTCAGAGTGACTAACAAAATTACGCGGCCGGTAATTCAACCATGATAACAAGTTTAGATAGCTGGCCGCTAGACTCATTTACCAATCTAAAAAATGTTTAGTTGACGGGGGCTAATTGAATGACTATCAGTGACTGGCATAACAAGAGAAAAACTGATGATGAACAAACAAATGTCAAACTTGAACCTTGTGGTATTCTACGACCTCAACTGAGTACAAAAAAATACATTGATCCAAGGGCCTTCAAAAGGAGGGCGGCCTGCGGGCCGGCAGTTGCCCATCCCTGTCCTATGGGGACAACTGAATAGAACCCTTTTTTCTAAAGCTGCGTTCGAAATACTCATACGAACCGCACTGACTGTACTATTTATGACGTGAATTAAGTATGTAGTATGCTTATTGGTCATAGTATGGATATAGTTAGTATGCTAAATGCTTCAAATGATTTCGTACTATATTCGGCAAAATTTGAAGTATTTCTGTGCTTTTGGGGCCCATAATGCAAATCTTCAGAAAATGGGCGTGGCTTCACAAGAATTTCAGATTTGAAGAAAAAGTCAGACGAGCGGATAACAAATGTAAGTACAAAAAGTAAATATTAATTCATTTAACAAATTATGTTGAGCAATGGAATAAAACATTTATGACTTTTCAAATTAGTTACGTTACACGTTGTTACGTTACACTTAAACCAAAACACAGAGAACCAAGTGTACACTCTTAAGCTGTATTCAAATACCCATACTAACCTAACATTAGGTAGCTAACACATACCGGTACATACAAGCAACTGCTGTAATGATATGCTATGCGGTTCGGTTCGTAAGGCTAGCATACCTAACAAATTGTCAGGCAATTTGTTAGGTATGCTAGCCTTACGAACCGAACCGCATAGCATATCATTACAGCAGTTGCTTGTATGTACCGGTATGTGTTAGCTACCTAATGTTAGGTTAGTATGGGTATTTGAATACAGCTTAAGAGTGTACACTTGGTTCTCTGTGTTTTGGTTTAAGTGTCATCTTTTTAGAAGCACTACCTCTCTACACAAGTTAAACCCTCCATGTTCTCTCGTTTTGCTGTAAGCCTGGGAATCCAAACAGCCCTTCACCCCCTGAACTCCCTTATGATGCCAACAAACACATCAATATGTTTTCGGCTAAAATGAGAGAGAGGACTGTTCTATCCTTAATCTGTCTCTGTGTAGTCGGGGATTAAAACTATCTGCAGTAGAGTTTCACAGCAACCTCCTCTCGTCTCCTCCACCCATCTCCTCTCCTGCTCTAGGTTCCTATGAATTATTAAACAAACGCCACTTTGTGCTTCACAGCGAGAGGGGGAATGTCCCACACACGCACACACACACACACACGCACACACACACACACACACACACACACACACACACACACACACACACACACACACACACACACACAAGCCTGTATATGCTGTTTTGTATATCAACTTTTTGTGTAATATAATGTTGTCTGCTTCTGGACTGACAGAGGAAAATCCAAACCGAGGGTGTTCTGTTCTTTCCAACTAAATAGTCCCCTCGACTCTCAGTGGAATGACTGTCATTTTGAGGACTATTAGGAGAGATACACTACATTTATAAACCACTCTCCTTCTATCAAAAGGAAAAGTCTGTGTGTGCATCAGTAAGACTAAACGGTTTGGTTTGGGTTTCTTTTGTAATATATCATTTCTGAAATGGGCTCTCAGTAAATACAAACTGATGGCTAAACCTCTTTGGGGTAGCATTGACGACAGAGAGATGGAAATGTCTTACAAATGTGATTGTGTTATTTCTTCCGTGTCCCTAAATGAGCTCTTAGCGGGAACTTGCACCAGAGGAAACACGTCAATATATAGGAAGAGACTAAAGAAAGAATGGGAACGTTACACACAAACACACCCTGTCATATTAAAATAAGAGTTGTCCTCACGTTCTCCTGTGTTGTATTGATGAGGGTCCAGTATTCCAGACTCCTGCAGGGATCTGATGCAGGAGTCGACCAGCTCCAGTCCTGTGGTCAGCTCATCCTCTATGTCCTTCTGGCCATCAGCTGGACAGGAAACAGGAAACAGGGGGAACAGGTTAGTCTGGGTCACAGTCGTGATACAACCTCCACAAAGGGTGTGTATTTTCAATGTCACACAAATTTGATGATGTCCATGTCGGTGATATCTGGTTTTATTCTTAGGAAATATGCATAATCAAATATTATATAGTGATTATCAATAAAAACGGCTTATAAAAAGTTAAGTATTTGACGTTTAGCCTACCTTGGATGTTCCAGCGAAACTGCTCATCTGCCGAACTGCAAGAAAACAGTTGAGGTTAAGAAAAATAACTCATAATATGGAGTTTATTATACAGTAATATACTGCAACCTCATAGTTCATTGTTGTTATCAAATATTCAAACTGTTTACTGTAGACAACTGAGGTAAAAAAAAAAATAAAAAAAATAAAATAATAAAAGCTGTAATAGCAGTGGTCAGAGATTCAGCACCATTGAAGTGGACAGCGACTGAATAGGAATTCTGAAGTTCAGCACCAACAGAACAGAAGACAGCGGCCGTCCGGACTACAGCCACTCGCCACCAGGAGACCACAGCAAGGCCTTACCAGGAAGGAAGTCAGAAGTTTACACAAACCTAGAAGTGGAAGGCTCCCCAAGACCTCTGCTAGCGATCCTGACTTTTTCAAACCTTATAATTGTCAAAATAGGGAATAAATTGCAAGTAAACAAAAATATAACTTTCCATTGTTTCTGTGAAATCGCTGTCACATCCTCTTTATTTTTCTGGATCAGGGATAGACCACGCTAGGAGGCTAATGTTGCTCTGTTAGCTAGCTCCCAAGGACAATCAATGAGAGCCAGTAACAGAGTGATTTCCTCTTGAGAGAACAAAGCTGAGTACAAAGCTGAGTATATAAAATGAACAGTAAACATTACACTCACAAACGTTCCAAAGCAATAGAAACATTTCAAATGTCATATAATGGCTATGTACAGTGTTATAACGATGTGCAAATAGTTAAAGTACAAAAAGGAAAATAAATCAACATAAATACTATATTTACAATGGTGTTTGTTCTTCACTGGTTGCCCTTTTCTTATGGCAACAAATCTTGCTGCTGTTATGGCATCAAAATTGGATTTGTTTTCGTATTCTTTGAGTGTCTGTCTAATCTGAAGGAAATATGTGTCTCTAACATGGTCATACATTTGGCAGGAGGTTAGGAAGCTCTGTTTTCACCTCATTTTGTGGGCAGTGTGCACATAGGCAGACCTGGATCTCAAGAGAAGACAGGCTATGGCAGCCTCTCTCAATTGCAAGGCTATACTCACTGAGTCTGTACATAGTCAAGCTTTCCTTCATTTTATGTCAGTCACAGTGGTCAGGTATTCTGTCACTGTGTACTCTCTGTTGAGGGCCGTTTGTTCAGATGTTTTGTAGATTCTTTCCAATGTGTCAAGTAATTATCTTTTTGATTTCTTATGATTTGGTTGGGTCTAGTTGTGTTGCTGTCCTGGGGCTCTGTGGGGTCTGTTTGTGTTTGTGAACAGAGCCTCAGCACCAGTTTGCTTAGGGGACTCTTCTCCAGGTTCATATCGCTGCTTTGTTATGGAAGGTTTGGGAATCACTGTCACATTCGTCGTATGAGTGAGACCAAGGCGCAGCGTGGTATAGGTACATTCTATTTTAAAGAATGAAACACTTAACAAAAACAACAAAACCAACGAACGAAACATGAAACTATACAAATTAGTGTAGACAGGCATCTAAACAAAAGTCAAGATCCCACAACACAAATGAGGAAAATGGCTCCCTAAATATGATCCCCAATCAGAGACAACGATAAACAGCTATCTCTGATTGGGAACCATATCAGGCCAACATGGACATACAAAAACCCCATGACATACAAAACCCCTAGACATACAAAAATGTGAGTACCCACCCTAGTCACACCCTGACCTAACCAAAATATATAGAAAAACAGAGATATCTAAGGTCAGCGCGTGACAATCGCTTCCTTTTAAGTGGTTATAGAATTTAACGTCTCTTTTCTGGATTTTGATAATAAGCAGGTATCGGCCTAATTCTGCTCTGCATGCATTATTTGGTGTTCTACGTTGTACACTGGGGATATTTCTACAGAATTCTGCATGCAGAGTCAGTTTGGTGTTTGTCCCATTTTGTGAATTCTTGGCTGATGAGCAGACCCCATACCTCACAACCATATAGGGTAATGGGTTTTATAACTGATTCAAGTATTTTAACCAGATCCTAATAGGTATGTCAAATTTTATGTTATTTTTGATGGCGTAGAAGGCCCTTCTTGCCTTGTCTCTCAGATCGTTCACAGCTTTGTGGAAGTTACCTGTGGTGCCGATGTTTAGGCCGAGGTATGAATAGCTTTTTGTGATATATCTCTCTCTCTCTCTCTCTCTCTCTCTCTCTCTCTCTCAGAAACACTATAGCAGGCTATGCAGAAACACACAATTAGAGGGATCACTGGGTCACGAGATCCCCTCGTGATCCTGGTGATCACATAGACCACGGCAGTGTGTGTACGTGTGTGTGTGTGTGTGCACCCAGGTCTTGCCCCTAATTGCACTGCAGTAGAGCTTCCAGTGTAAAATAGATGGAGGACATTACAGAGGGAGAAAGAGGGAGAGGGGGGAAGAGGGAGAAGGAGAGGGGGGGAGAGGGCTGGAGAAGTTAAGTATTTAATAAAAAAAATGACAATGTTTTTATTCCCGGACTGCCTGGATCCTCTATTGGGGCTGTTGCGGTGACCGTATTAAAGCCACACCTGCGGTCACGAGTAATGAAGGCACGGTAATTAGGCTTCTCCAAGTTCTGATGCTGCTGATGGTCATTAGTAGCCTACCAAACGTGCTAACTGCCTGGTACTCAGCACTCTATTGTCCCTGTAACCACTCTGACAGCAATGCAAATGTGTCCAAAAATCGAATCAAACACTTCATGAGACCCAATGTGCTCGTGTTGCGCAACATTTCTATTGGCTATGCAATCGAGGGAGAAAACAGAGGTTTTCTATAGGTTAGGCCTACTATATTTATTTCTCAACTTTCCTAATATTAAGCACATTGGTTCTCTTTACAACAGGAGAATAGCCTACCTGGCTGGCATGAAAATGAACCAGGGGAAACGCTTCCTCCATTCACTATATAAGTGCATAGATGACATGTATGTTTTCCCCTGCCCCAGTCTTGAGACAGAAGCATGATAATGGTCCATTCTAAATCAAAACCAATGTCACACATATATTA
The DNA here is from genome assembly GCF_057628025.1 of Oncorhynchus mykiss. Classification (NCBI taxonomy): domain Eukaryota; kingdom Metazoa; phylum Chordata; class Actinopteri; order Salmoniformes; family Salmonidae; genus Oncorhynchus; species Oncorhynchus mykiss. Next base: position 19,321,378 of record NC_143032.1, read on the forward strand.
TTTAGTATATGTAAAGACAAGATTAAATCAAGAATAGTCTGATGGGTGACAATATTAGTTTATCACTTGTGAATGATGCCCAGCATAAGAAAAAACACATTTTTCCCCCAACTTTTTCGAATCATAGTCATGTAGCCAAGCACATAGGCCTATATGTTTTTATAAGGTTTGTACAAACTAAAGTGGCCAATTAACTTCTTAAAATGAAGCACATTAATCCGCTTTACAAGGGGTGTAGAGCCTAACTGGCATATATAAGCAACGTGTGAGTTTCCAGTTTGGGGAAGATCATTTTCACCATAAAAATGCACCTTTATAATAAAAGCATTACATGCATAATTGCATTTGTGGTCACTTTTGATAATGGTGTTTTCCACTAATGGAACATTAGCGCTTATAGCCTACTACCATGCTCGCACTGCTGCGATGAATATGTGCAGAAATTGCTGAATAGTTTATGCTAGTGGTTGTATTAATTTGGGATCTATGGCATCCCACAACTGTCCCAGACTATGTTTGGAATATTTATTTCTCGCACACATAATAGAATAGATTGACTTTTGTACTATGTGAGATAGTAGATTGACATAGACTAGTTCTTCCAATATCTTCAATAAGCACCTCGGAAGAGGTGCACAGTTGCTGTAACTGAAGTTACATTAATAACTCTAAATTAAGCATATAAGAGTACATCATTCTTTGTTAAAGCCCAAAATAAACAGGGTTAGGTTACAACTCTTATAGTCTTCCTGAGTCCTTGTGACGAAGAACAGATACGTGAAAATTATACAAAGGTACATTGTGCTCTCATGCAACAGACATCAAGATTTACACGGCGCCAAATGTCTGTCTCTAGTTCATTTATTGCTTGCTTATACAAAAATACTAATACAACCTAGAATACTAAATCTTTTCCTTAAATAAACTGGAGATTGGGTCTCCCTGGCACCAACAGACAGGCACACCGACACTAATCATGGAATGGAATGTTGTCTTATCACCAAGCCATCGTAAATCTACTGTCAACGTTAAATCTCAGAGGCTTCTCCCTCTTCACACAGACACGTGAGAGTTCTAAGAACCCTATTATGTTGCCTATAAGAAAAACCGAGTGTGAGAACTTAACATAATGTTGTAATTCTATGACGCCATGCTGCGTTGTGTGCCTCTTGAGTAAATCTGATCTGAAAAAAACATTTCAGGCTTTTCCGTTAAGACAACTGGAGTTTATGCACACCTTGTAATCAAAATTCTAATCTTAATTGGTGCGTTTCAAATTGTCCTTTTGTGAGGCGCAGCCGGGAACTAGTTCTGTACGATGGTGAGGGGTGGGTTGATAAACCAGGTGGAGCCTCCATCATCGTTTCAATCTCCAGTTTGGCAACATTTTGGCTTCCCACTACAACGCCGATTGACAGACTTGTGGATAAAACGTTAATAGGATGTCGCCACAGCTCAACGAGCCGATGCAGCTGCCAACACCGACACATTTACACCGAAATCACCCACGTATTCTTACCACCGGAGCAAGATAGGAACAGAAAGAAACAACAATACAACCTCGTCTCCCCTCTGCATTCAAGCAGCCCTTCGCAGCTGATTCTAACCGGGCTAAGGAAATGACAAGAGCAAAAGGTTTTTGTAGCCGCGGATATGCGCCCACTCTTGGTGGTTGAGAATAGGAGTTTCAGCACGTCGTGAAAGTGCTTGAGCCACATTACGAACTTCCCTCTAGAACCCATTTCAGCAAACAGATAGTACTTGCTGTATATAAGCAAGCCAAAGCTGAAGTTGCCAATTAATTGGCCCCTGCACCCTGTGTTGTGCTTACTACAGATGAATGGAGCTCCAGGGCCACAGAGAGCTACTTAACAGTGACATCCCATCACATTACCCCAGAGTGGGAGACGAGAAGTACCGTGCTAAAGACATGCCCCTTTTATGATAGTCACACAAGTGTGCATCTTTTTCTCTGTGCAACCAAGCATTATAACATAAGCCTATTCAATGCCTGAGTCATGTTAACATATTGATTTCGCAGTCATATTGCTTGTTTTCACAATCAGAAAAACCAGCACCTTGTATTTTCTTAAATGAACATTAATGAACTACAGTAACTGTTGGCATTTCATTTTCCCGCTGTACTGAAACTTAACTGAACAGTGACCCCAAACCTACAGTACAAACTGTTTCAGCCCTAATACTTGGGTTTAGTTCCCCTGGCACTAATCCCATTCAAGTCATGGGACCTATATTAACATCTTCATGTTCAAATCATCTAGAAGTGACTCTGTTGGGCTTCACAATACATTTTAGATGCTAACATTGGTCCCATGACTTAAATCGGATTTGTGCCACAAATGCTAAAACTTTAGCATGTGGAAACAGTGTCATTTGAGTGAAACATCTGTCTAAGGTAAAGGTTAAGGTTTGGATAGGGATACAACAGAAACAACTCAACGGTTAAGTTTAGACGTTGATTCCGAATGGTTAAAGTAAGGGTTAAGGTTTGGAATAGGATTGAAACAAACAAACAAAAATGTGTGCCTACCACTGGGATTGAACACATGACACTTGGAGCAGAGCTTGCGGCTTATGCCCATCTGCCACCCTCGTCCATAATGCCCTAGCAAGCCGCAAGTCTACTTGATAGAAATAGCGCTCACCGTTGCCCCTAGAGGCAAGATTTGAATACATCTCCCAACATGCTGGGGACCTGGAAAAATGTCAAATATCACATTGTATCTTGAGTGACCTGGCTGGAATATTGGCATTGGTGTCCATAGGTTATGGCACACTGCACACTTTAGCTGTGAGTGAATGAGCGTTCTTACACAGTTAGATAACAAGTGTGTGTGTGTGTGACAACGTTGTTCGAGAAGGGGCTAACTGCAGGTCAACACATTCATACATTTCGAGTAATCCCGGGTTTGACAGCATTACTGGACCCACCACACACTGGTTGGGCCACCCTAGGTGGAAACCCAGTGGGAATAACCAGCTGTGTTAGTCCCTTTAATCTGTGTTAATCCTCGTCTGTGTACAGCAGAGCAGCGTAATTCCCCCAATCCCACTAAAGTACCAAATTATCATCTCTGTTAATCCCAATGAAACCCTGACATAGAATTCTAGATTGGAGAGTGTCCACTCCTAATTCCACTGCCACAGTACGGGGCTAGTGTGTGTCTCATATTTGTATGTGTAGTTATACGTACTCACGAAGCAGTATTTAACATTTTTACCACCGTAACATTTCATATTCTCATCATGGCCAAAATGTTATGGGGCGCACATTATGCCACATAATCTCTCCATGGTGTATTATGCATTGTGGAGTTCTTTCATTATCTGTATCTGCACAGAGGGAACCATCATATCAGAGTTAAGATAATAGCAGGGTCATTTTAGCTGGAGTTAACAGATGTTTTAGCACCAATGCGGGGAAACTAACAGGTGTGTTTTAAAATGTAATTATCAGCAGTAACACCCAAGCACACACATTCATATGCACTCACACACACATACACACACAAACAGTCTTGTCTAACTAACCTTGCGGGGACACACAATTCAGTCCCATTCAAAATCCTATTTTCCCTAACCTTTATACACACACACACACACACACACACACACACACACACACACACACACACACACACACACACATACACACACACACACACACACACACACACACACACACACACACACACACACACACACACAGTTAATATACAAAATCAACTACCATAATTCAAATCTCTCTCTCTCTCTCCACCCAAGAGTTTTCACATTGTTTTGAATTTGACATTTGCATTCACATTGTCTCGTCCCCTCACTGTGCTCAAGCCCAAACAGTGCTTATTGACAGGCTGTCATTACCGTGACGAACTCGAACAGTGTTTCTGTGACAACAATCAGTGTGCAGATGTCTATTAATGAGAATCCAGCTTTCACACAGTTTTATTTATACCATCAATAGCAGTCCAAGTTTAGCAGGCCAGATGGGGATTACTTCTATGTAAAGCCTAAATGACATCTAATAACTTGATATAATACCTCTAATCCATAACTGTGGGAAGTAGGGGTGCTGAAGGTTCTGCAGCATCCCCTGAAAAAACAATATTTTTTAAATTACTAAAGTAGTTCACTGGGCCTTTACTAGTCCTGTTTTAGCGGGCCAATTTAGCCGTCTGTAAATCAGGCAACAAAACAACATTCTGCCCAATTTCTCTGCCACTGACAGTCTAGTGTTGAATTGCATTATAGCCTATCATCCAAAACCACAATGCATGTTTTGGGTTGCTTGGGGGTTGCGCAATTGGCACATAATGTAAAAGCACGTTTTTACAAAATCCTCAAACAAAACCCAATTCGTGTAATATAGCCTATTCCTTTTTTCATAAGAATATCACCAAATCATTTCTCAAAATTAGTCATTGTAACAATGATGGCATTTACCTGGCTATAAACTAGATGATGCCAATTGAGGCAAAACTTTTCATGTTCTCGTTGGACATTCCTGCATCCAAACGCATGTGTAATGCGCATGTGTATCATAGGTACACTTCAACCGTGAGAGACAGAATCTAAAAAAAAATCCAGAAAATCACATTGTATGATTTTTAAGTAATTCATTTGCATTTTATTGCATGACATAAGTATTTGATCATCTACCAACCAGTAAGAATTCCGGGTCTCACAGACCTGTTAGTTTTTCTTTAAGAAGACTCCTGTTCTCCACTCATTACCTGTATTAACTGCACCTGTTTGAACTCGTTACCTGTATAAAAGACACCTGTCCACACACTCAATCAAACAGACTCCAACCTCTCCACAATGGCCAAGACCAAAGAGCTGTGTAAGGACATCAGGGATAAAATTGCAGACCTGCACAAGGCTGGGATGGGCTACAGGACATTAGGCAAGCAGCTTGATGAGAAGGCAACAACTGTTGGCACAATAATTAGAAAATGGAAGAAGTTCAAGATGACGGTCAATTACTCTCGGTCTGGGGCTCCATGCAAGATCTCACCTCGTGGGGCATTAATGATCATGAGGAAGGTAAGGGATCAGCCCAGAACTACACAGCAGGGCCTGGTCAATGACCTGAAGAGAGCTGGGACCACAGTCTCAAAGAAAACCATTAGTAACACACTACGCCGTCATGGATTAAAATCCTGCAGCGCACGCAAGGTACTCCTGCTCAAGCCAGCGCATGTCCAGGCCTGTCTGAAGTTTGCCAATGACCATCTGGATGATCCAAAGGAGGAATGGGAGAAGGTCATGTGGTCTGATGAGACAAAACTAGAGCTTTTTGGTCTAAACTCCACTCACCGTGTTTGGAGGAAGAAGAAGGATGAGTACAACCCCAAGAACACCATCCCAACTGTGAAGCATGGAGGTGGAAACATCATTCTTTGGGGATGCTTTTCTGCAAAGGGGACAGGACGGCTGTATCGTATTTAGGGGAGGATGGATGGGGCCATGTATCGCGAGATCTTGGCCAACAACCTCCTTCCCTCAGTAAGAGCATTGAAGATGGGTCGTGGCTGGGTCTTCCAGCATGACAACAACCCGAAACACACAGCCAGGGCAACTAAGGAGTGGCTCCGTAAGAAGCATCTCGAGGTCCTGGAGTGGCCTAGCCAGTCTCCAGACCTGAACCCAATAGAAAATCGTTGGATGTATCAAATACTTATGTCATGCAATAAAATGCAAATTAATTATTTTATTCACAAAAGTGGTGCACTAGTCCTGTATTAGCAGATCGATATAGCCATCTGTAACGCAAGCAAAACATGTTTTACTTGATGGCCCTGTTGATTGTAATAAGTGTATGTGTGTGCGCGCGTGCGTGCGTGATTACTCGTAACAGCCCTAGCTAGTGTGAACAGCCTATTTAATGAGTGTTATCTTTAAAGGAGAACCAGCTGGGAGAATATAAAGACATTTCCGAGAGTAATATTTCCCTGTGGATGACAAATAACTTATTCAGTGTGACCAGAGAGCTGCTTTTTTTGCGAATTGGAAGATATCTGTGTATCTCTAGGACTACATCGCCAGAAGTTCCTTTCTGTTCTGTGGAACAGAGGTTGTTGAAGTACTAGAATACAGAAGGTCTGTCTGTTCTGTGAACCAGAGGTTGTTGAAGGACTAGAATACAGAAGGTCTGTTCTGTGGACCAGAGGTTGTTGAAGGACTAGAATACAGAAGGTCTGTCTGTTTTGTGAACCAGAGGTTGTTGAAGTACTAGAATACAGAAGGTCTGTCTGTTCTGTGAACCAGAGGTTGTTGAAGGACTAGAATACAGAAAGTCTGTTCTGTGGACCAGAGGTTGTTGAAGGACTAGAATACAGAAGGTCTGTCTGTTTTGTGAACCAAAGGTTGTTGAAGGACTAGAATACAGAAGGTATGTTCTGTGGACCAGAGGTTGTTGAAGGACTAGAATACAGAAGGTCTGTCTGTTCTGTGAACCAAAGGTTGTTGAAGGACTAGAATACAGAAGGTCTGTTCTGTGGACCAGAGGTTGGTGAATGACTAGAATACAGAAGGTCTGTTCTGTGGACCAGAGGTTGTTGAATGACTAGAATACAGAAGGTATGTTCTGTGGACCAGAGGTTGATGAAGGACTAGAATATAGAAGGTCTGTTCTGTGGACCAGATGTTGTTGAAGGACTAGAATACAGAAGGTCTGTTCTGTGGACCAGAGGTTGATGAAGGACTAGAATATAGAAGGTCTGTTCTGTGGACCAGAGGTTGATGAAGGACTAGAATATAGAAGGTCTGTTCTGTGGACCAGAGGTTGATGAAGGACTAGAATATAGAAGATCTGTTCTGTGGACCAGAGGTTGATGAAGGACTAGAATATAGAAGGTATGTTCTGTGGACCAGAGGTTGATGAAGGACTAGAATATAGAAGGTCTGTTCTGTGGACCAGAGGTTGATGAAGGACTAGAATATAGAAGGTCTGTTCTGTGGACCAGAGGTTGATGAAGGACTAGAATATAGAAGGTTTGTTCTGTGGACCAGAGGTTGATGAAGGACTAGAATATAGAAGGTCTGTTCTGTGGACCAGAGGTTGATGAAGGACTAGAATATAGAAGGTCTGTTCTGTGGACCAGAGGTTGATGAAGGACTAGAATATAGAAGGTCTGTTCTGTGGACCAGAGGTTGATGAAGGACTAGAATATAGAATGTCTGTTCTGTGGACCAGAGGTTGTTGAAAGAATACATTAGGTCCTGCATATGGCTGTGACGGTCACAACATGTTATGATTGTCAAGCAAATAATTGTCGGTCTCACGATATTTGACCGTTGATTAACATAAACACATTTATCATCTCCTGGCTTCCACACATAACCTACAAGCAATTTTAAAAAGTATAATAAATCCATGTAATATAGCCTACACTTTCACAATAAATCCATTATTTATTTTAGACAGGTCTAAAGAAGCATGATATGAAGAAAATGTAGTCTATTTCAGAAGAAAAGAATAGCATACTCTGAGTTGTCCTTATGTTAGCTCCTGATGTGGCTAAATGGCTGTGGGCTACACTATTTCATTTAGCAGACAAGATTTGCTTATATTTCTGTGGTATTATTTTATATTATTTTATTGTATGAAGAACACACTTGAACAAAGCTGAATAGACATATTTTCTCCAAGCGATTTGAGGGAGTGCGCACATGCGGCTAACCTGTGTTCAATGGTTAACTCTACACCATTGGGTGATTGTTAACGTTCCATTACTGCAGTAATTCAATTGTAAAGTTCAATTGTTTTGAGGAAATCTAAAAGTCTCTCCTTTGATTAGAATAATTCCACCACAATAGGCATAGCCAATGCTTTATACAGTATGTATTCATTCGGGTTCACAGTGTGTACCGAAGCGAAGTCCCCGTACCCAAATGGTTCGGTACAAATGCTGTACAGTTACACCCTTACAAAGCAAGGATGGCTGTCTTACCTTGTCCATAGACTGCTTACAGGGTAAGGAAACCAATAAGTCAGTTTGTCATTTGGGTGAGCTATCCCTTTAACCATTCGGCATTAATGCCTAAAATCACACACGCACACACTCAAATTCACACGCACTCAGATTCACGCACACATTTATGCACAAATACACACATATACACATCAACCATTATCTCTTAGATCGAATCAAATCCCTTTAGAAATCAATTAGGCATGTTACACGTTACAGAGTGATTAAATTATATGTATGAATGACGATTAGAGACAGGAATTATGATTCTGTTCATGAAATACAATCAATGTGTCGTTTGGAAAATCGGATTACTGAGGAAAATACAAGATGAAGATTTCTGTAAAAACCCACACAAACACACTAAGGCATGCAGACACACATACACAGCCTGCTTAATGCTACGTGTGTGTAATGTGGTTGATTGATATGTGCAGTGTGATTTAGATAGACAGGCTGTGGAGGGCAGGGCTCAGGTTTAATTAACATGTATGAGCTGCTCCTTCTCTGGCCATCACTATATATATCACCCTGATTCACACACACACACACACACTTGTATGATGCTACCTGTTTGCAATAGCAAGCTAGCTGCTGCTGAGTTAGGGAGATAGCCAGTCAGTTGTACAACTGAATGCATCCAACAGTCCAAATGTGTCTTCCTTATTTAACCCCTCTGCATCAGAGAGGTTCAGGGAGCTGCCTTAATTGACATCCACGTCTTCAGAGCCCGGGGAACAGTTGTTGTTGGGGTTAACTGCCTTGCTCAAGGGCAGAACGGCAGATTTTTAATACAAACCTGCGACCTCGCAGTTACTGGCCCAACGCTCTTAAACATTAGGCTACCTGGAGCCCCACAGAGTTAGTTAGTCTATGTACTGTACATCATTCATTGTTAGGCACCTGGCTAAGGGTACAGCATGTAACCTAATTACCAAGTAGCCTTGTAGCCTATAGCAGTGTTTTCGAAATTTGTCCCTTGATTCATGCCCTAGCATTACACAGCTGATTCAAATAATCAAAGCTTGATGAGGGATTGCTTATTTGAATCAGCTGTGTAGTGCTATGGGAAAAACCAAAACGTGCACCTCTTGGGGTCCACAGAACCGAGTTTGGGAAAACGCTGGCCTATACAGAGTCTTCGGGTGTGCTTCATTCCATTAATGTTCTCCCCTACCCTCTGCACTCGTTTACGCTACTATGCTTCTAGCTTACTACGGTACTGGGGGGAGGTACACCGTCCAACATTCATTATCGTAGAACAGTATCAACGCTAATTACACCTTAGACAACATTCACAAGCTGACGGAGACTCTTGCAGTCAATTAAAGAAATGTAAGCAATTAAAGCAACTTCTCAAGGATGCATCTAGCCGATCTCGGTCCACACACACACACACACACACACACACACACACACACACACACACACACACACACACACACACAAACAAACAACCAATTAAAAAGTTATCTCATGTTTCCTTAACTTAAGGTCCTCTGCCTCATTAGCCGTAGATCATTTGGACTAGGACTCTCTGCCTCTGACAGCAGGAAGAATCTAGTCCTTCTGTCCGGGACTATGCGTCTGTCCGTCAGGCTAGCTAACTGGCTGGCTCCACAGCTGTTTGACTGTTCTGCCCAGTCTGTGGCCAAACTGTGATTATAATCACAAAGCAGTGATGATACAGTATCATAAACAGATCCATACAGCAGAGTTACTTAGAGATACTCCTCTTTCTCATAAACAGATCCATACAGCAGAGTTACTTAGAGATACTCCTCTTTCTCATAAACAGATCCATACAGCAGAGTTACTTAGAGATACTCCTCTTTCTCATAAACAGATCCATACAGCAGAGTTACTTAGAGATACTCCTCTTTCTCATAAACAGATCCATACAGCAGAGTTACTTAGAGATACTCCTCTTTCTCATAAACAGATCCATACAGCAGAGTTACTTAGAGATACTCCTCTTTCTCATAAACAGATCCATACAGCAGAGTTACTTAGAGATACTCCTCTTTCTCATAAACAGGTCCATACAGCAGAGTTACTTAGAGATACTCCTCTTTCTCATAAACAGATCCATACAGCAGAGTTACTTAGAGATACTCCTCTTTCTCATAAACAGATCCATACAGCAGAGTTACTTAGAGATACTCCTCTTTCTCATAAACAGATCTATACAGCAGAGTTACTTAGAGATACTCCTCTTTCTCATAAACAGATCCATACAGCAGAGTTACTTAGAGATACTCCTCTTTCTCATAAACAGATCCATACAGCAGAGTTACTTAGAGATACTCCTCTTTCTCATAAACAGATCCATACAGCAGAGTTACTTAGAGATACTCCTCTTTCTCATAAACAGATCCATACAGCAGAGTTACTTAGAGATACTCCTCTTTCTCATAAACAGATCCATACAGCAGAGTTACTTAGAGATACTCCTCTTTCTCATAAACAGATCCATACAGCAGAGTTACTTAGAGATACTCCTCTTTCTCATAAACAGATCCATACAGCAGAGTCACTCAAAGATACCCTTCTCACACTCTCTCGCTTTTACCTCTCTCTTTCTTCAACTATCTCTCTCTCTCTCTCTCTCTCTCTAATCATGTGGCCAGGCCTCATCTAATCTCTGCCACTATCTGGGGCTTGGGAAAGACAAGATGCATTTGCATATTTAATGAGATCTGTAGTGTCCCCACCTTCTCCCCACCACTGCAGTCTGAGAGAGGGAAATGGAAAGAGAGAGAGAAAGAGAAAGAGAGAGAATCAGCGAAAGCGAGAGAATGTGACACAGTGTAAATAATGTTAGTAACTGCAGTCCTCTGTTTTTACTCCTGGTGATGTACATCTCTCTCACATACAAAGACACGCCATGCAGGGGTCTAAGACCCGTAAAACACACAGCTACATTAAAGGCTGAAATAACGACCCAGTTCGATTATTTTAGGGTGTAATGCAGTTACTCAGCAATGTGATCTGTCTGTGTCAGAGGTGGGAACAAAAACCTCAGTTTGCTGAACCTGAAAATACCTAGAAGGCTAATGGTGTAATGGATCCCTCTATTATACAGAGAAAGGGAGGAGGGAGATATGGAGGGAGGAGGAGTTGAAAGGGAAGGTGGGTGGAGGGAGAAGCCAAAGGGGAAAGAGAGAGAGAGAGAGAATAAATAAAGAAGAGGTGTGTTATTGTAATGATGATGCTAGTATGTGCTCCTACTCTTACTCTCTTAGTTATGAGTTTATTTTTGGTCTATCAGTGGAGGCTCCTCAGAGGAAGAAGGTGAGGACCATCCTCCTCAGTGGATTTCATTTTTTTTTATTATTGTGAAACATCTAAAAAGTAATATTTTTTAGATAAAACTATACTAAATATATTCACGACACAAAATAATTGATTAAAACACTGTTTTGCAATGAAGTTCTGCAGTAGCCTCAAAAGCACTCTGTTGGGTAACATCATGGTGTAACTGGTGGAGAGCTAACTTCCGTCCTCCTCTAGGTACAGTGACTTCAAAACAAAACCTAGGAGGCTCATGGCTCTCACCCCCTTCCATAGACTTACACAGTAATTATGATAACTTCTGGAGGATGTTCTCCAACCTATCAAAGCTCTTGCAGCATGAATTGACATGTTGTCCATCCAATCAAAGGATCAGAGAAGGAATCTAGTATTGAAAACATAAGCTGCAGCTAGCTAGCACTGCAGTGCATAAAATGTGGTGACAAGTTGAGAAAGACAATAGTTGAATAGTTTTGAACAAATTAATTTCTGCAAAAATGCAGGAGTAGCAAGAGAGAGCGAGAGAGAGACAGAGAGCTAGCTATATTTCATATTTTTTAAACTTTCACTTACTTAGCTAGCATATGCAGCAAGCTAGTTTAGCCTACTCAAACACCTGGCTCAAACAGAGAGGGATGCTATGTTAGCTAGCTGGCTATGGCTATCCAACACTGGAACTCTACCAAGTCAAGGTACATTTATAAATGTATTGCCACCGGGGCCTGCCGGGGGATAATTGCTAAACAGCTTGCTAACTGTCCACTGTACTGAATGATTGTAGCGGGTTTACTAACGTGTTAATTCTAGTAGCTATGATGCCTTGACGTTAGCTAATACGGTGCCAACGATGTAGGCTGTGTGTAACAATTAGCGGTTATGATATGAAGGTGTAGCTTGAAAAGTTTTTTTTGCCTGGTCACAGAGAGCTGATGTTTTGTGCCCCTTGTGAAGGGAAAAAGTGTAGAGGAGGAGAGCGTGTAGGTGAGAGAAGGAATTATCCAACAATCAAAGGGATCACGATCACAGTATGAAAGTGAACTGTGTTTGCATGTGATCAGGGGTGTATTCACTCTGCCGTTTCTGTTGAAAAATGTTTCTTAAATGGAAGCAAACTGAACAAACAGGGATAAACATACTCCTGTTCTCCCCGTTCACCCACGACTGCGTGGCCAAGCACGACTCCAACACCATCATTAAGTTTGCTGACGACACAATGCTGGTAGGCTTGTTCAACGACAATGACGAGACCTGGCAGTGTAGTGCCAGGACAACACCTCTCCCTAAACGTGAGCAAGACAAAAGAGATGATAGTGGACGACAGGAAAAGGAGGGCCAAACACACCCCATTCACATTGATGGGGCTGTAGTGGAGCGGGTCGAGAGTTTCAAGTTCCTTGGTGTACACATCACCAACAAACTATCATGGTCCAAACACACCAAGAAAGTCATGAAGAGGGCACGACAACATCTTTTCCCCTTCAGGAGACTGAAAAGATTTGGCATGGATCCACAGATCCTCAAAAAGTTATACAGCTGCACCATCGAGAGCATCCTAACCGGTTGCATCACCGCCTGGTATGGCAACTGCTCGGCATCGGACCGTAAGGCGTACAGAGGGTAGTGAATACGGCCCAGTAAATCACCGGGGCCAAACTTCCTGCCATCCAGGACCTACTGTGCCTTCCTAAACTACTCAGACCCCTTGACTTTTTCCACATTTTGTTATGTTACAGCCTTATTCTTATTCTAAAATGTATTACTTAAAAAAAAAAAATCCTCATCAATCTACACAAAATACTCCTAAATGTGACTTGTTTCAGGCATATGTTGCGGGTCACTACTTAACAGCAGATCCATTTGAACATAAAGTTGTTTTTTTATCAATGTGCGTTTTTCAGCATGAATGCCTTATGGAACATGTGAACTTTCATATGCCTTAATAACAGACTTGTATGCCATCTGTAAATACGAATACAATTGTTACGAGCCTAGTTGGTTTAGTCACAGAAAAAGTGTGTAACCTTCCCGCTAGCCATGATTGGCTGAGGTAAGGAGTGGGCTGGACATGCCGAGAGATGAGTTCGGGTTGGTGTACAATAGAGCACACTTCTGTCTATTTGAGCTGGTCAGTATGTGTAGGTAATTTTGTCTAATACAGCTAGTTTAAATGTATCGCGTAGTAGAACTGCATAAGTGTTGCTCTCCACTTTCTGGAGGACTGAGTTTTGAAATCAGTGGAATTAGATTATGATAGCTAAAGAGAAAACACCTGTCTCCAGATTACATCTTCAAACTAAGGGTAAATATAGCATCTGTGACAGGAAGAAGTATATACAGTAGGGAGAACAAGTATTTGATACACTGCCGATTTTGCAGGTTTCCCTACTTACAAAGCATGTAGAGGTCTGTAATTTTTATCATAGGTACACTTCAACTGTGAGAGACGGAATCTAAAACAAAAATCCAGAAAATCACATTGTATGATTTTTAAGTAATTAATTAGCATTTTATTGCATGACATACGTATTTGATACATCAGAAAAGCATAACTTAATATTTGGTACAGAAACCTTTGTTTGTAATTACAGAGATCATATGTTTCCTGTAGTTCTTGACCAGAGTGGCGCAGCGGTCTAAGGCACTGCACCTCAGTGCTAGAGGTGTCACTACCCTGGTTTGAATCCAGGCTGTATCACAACTGTCTGTGATTGGGAGTCCCATAGGGCAACGCACAATTGGCCCAGCGTTTGGCAGGTGTAGGCTGTCATTGTAAATAAGAATTTGTTCTTAACAGACTTGCCTAGCAACATTTTTAAAACATATTGCTGTAATGCTAAGCGGTTCGTAAGCATAGCGCAGCTAACAAATTGTCAGCCAACGTGTGCCTTATTTGAAAAGTCATTGCTCAACATTTTCTAAACATTTGTCATAATTAGTTAAAGCAATACATTTGTATCTGGTCTCGTCAGACTTTGGCTGCATATTTTTCGCCATTTTCTTCAAATCTGAAAACTTCGTGGAGCCACTTCTAGAAAGAATTCATTGGCAGGCCCAAAAAGCACGGAAATAGTGTCCACTGTTTGTATACTTTGTAATTTGGCGAATGTAGTACGACATCTGTTGGTATACTAACTATTTCCATACTTTGACCAATAAGCATACTACATACTCAATTGACATCACAAATAGTATGGTTAGTGTGGTTAGTATGAGTATTCAAACACAGCAAGACATTTAAATTGTTTTTGCAAATGTAATAAAAATGAATAAACAGAAATACCTTATCTACATAAGTATTCATAACCTTTGCTACAGTATACTAGGTGGTGTCAGAGGAAGGCCCCAAAAAAGGTCAAAGACTCCAGTCACCCAAGTCATAGACTGTTCTCTCTGCTCCTGCTTGGGAAGCGGTCCTGGAGCACAAAGTCTAGGACCAAAGGCTCCTAAACAGCTTCTACCCCCAAGCCATAAGACTGCTGAACAATTTATCACATGGCCACCAGGATCTTTGTTTTTACATTGCTGCTACTCATTGTTTATTTTCTATGCATAGTCACTTTACCACCACCTACAATACATGTACAAATTACCTCGACGAACATGTACCCCCGCACATGTCATGTATTGTCATGTTGTGTCTTTCTGTCCTTTCCTTTCACCCTGTCTCCCTCTGCTGGTCGTATTAGGTTACCTTTTCTCCCCCGCTTTCCCCCAGCTGTTCCTTGTCTCCTCTGACTACCCATTCACCCCGTTTCCCACCTGTTCCCTTTTTCCCTCTGATTAGGCCCCTATATCTCTCTCTGTTTCTGTTCCTGTCCTTGTCGGATTCTTGTTTGTTGTGTTTCATGCCTGAGCCAGACTATCGTCATGTTTGCTGTAACCTTGTCCTGTCCTGTCGGAATCTGCCGGTCTATCTGAGCCTACCTATGTTTGGTTATTAAAGAAGCTCTGTTTAAGTTAGTTCGCTTTTGGGTCCTCATTCACTCACCGTAACAGAAGAATCCGACCAAGAATGGACCCAGCGACTTCGGATCCTCTCCACTCAGCCGTCGAGATCCAGGGAGCGATGCTAGGCAGACACGAGCAGGAATTGTCTGCTGCTCGACATGCCGTTGAGACCCTGGCCACCCAAGTCTCCAACCTCACAGAACAGGTTCACCATCTCCGCCTCGATCCACCGGCCACTTCCAGGGCTTTCGAATCTCCGGAGCCCAGAATCAATAACCCGCCGTGTTACTCTGGGGAGCCCACTGAATGCCGCTCGTTCCTCACCCAGTGTGATATTGTGTTTTCTCTCCAGCCCAACACTTACGCCAGGAGCACTGCTCGTGTCGCCTACGTCATATCTCTCCTTACTGGACGGGCTCGTGAGTGGGGCACGGCAATCTGGGAGGCAAGGGCTGAGTGTACTAACCAGTATCAGGACTTTAAGGAGGAGATGATACGGGTTTTTGATCGATCTGTTTTTGGGGAGGAGGCTTCCAGGGCCCTGTCTTCCCTATGTCAAGGCAATCGATCCATAACAGACTACTCTATTGAGTTTCGCACTCTTGCTGCCTCCAGTGGCTGGAACGAGCCGGCTTTGCTCGCTCGTCTTCTGGAGGGTCTCCGCGCTGAGGTAAAGGATGAGATTCTCTCCCGGGAGGTTCCTTCCAGCGTGGATTCCTTGATTGAACTCGCTATTCGCATTGAGCGACGGGTTGATCTTCGTCACCGAGCTCGTGGAAAGGAGCTCGCGTTCTCCGTTGCCCCCCTCTCCGCATCACTACCATCTTCCTCTGCCGGCTCGGGAGCTGAGCCTATGCAGCTGGGAGGTATCCGCATCTCGACTAAGGAGAGGGAACGGAGAATCACCAACCGCCTCTGTCTCTATTGCGGTTCTGCTGGTCATTTTGTCACTTCATGTCCAGTAAAAGCCAGAGCTCATCAGTAAGCGGAGGGCTACTGGTGAGCGCTACTACTCCTGTCTCTCCTTCAAGATCCTGCACTACCTTGTCGGTCCATCTACGCTGGACCGGTTCGTCAGCTTCCTGCAGTGCCTTAATAGACTCTGGGGCGGAGGGCTGTTTTATGGACGAGACCTGGGCTCGGGAACATGACATTCCTCTCAGACAGTTAAGGGAGTCCACGGCCTTGTTCGCCCTGGATGGTAGTCCTCTCCCCAGGATTCAGCGTGAGACGCTACCTTTAACCCTCACTGTTTCTGGTAATCATAGCGAAACCATTTCTTTTTTGATTTTTCGTTCACCTTTTACACCTGTTGTTTTGGGCCATCCCTGGCTAGTTTGTCATAATCCTTCCATTAATTGGTCTAGTAATTCTATCCTCTCCTGGAACGTCTCTTGTCATGTGAAATGTTTAATGTCTGCTATCCCTCCTGTTTCCTCTGTCTCTTCTTCACAGGAGGAGCCTGGTGATTTGACAGGGGTGCCGGAGGAATATCACGATCTGCGCACGGTGTTCAGTCGGTCCAGGGCCACCTCTCTTCCTCCACACCGGTCGTATGATTGTAGTATTGATCTCCTTCCGGGAACCACTCCCCCCCGGGGTAGACTATACTCTCTGTCGGCTCCCGAACGTAAGGCTCTCGAGGATTATTTGTCTGTAGCTCTTGACGCCGGTACCATAGTCCCCTCCTCCTCTCCCGCCGGAGCGGGGTTTTTTTTTGTCAAGAAGAAGGACGGGTCTCTGCGCCCCTGCATAGATTATCGAGGGCTGAATGACATAACAGTTAAGAATCGTTATCCGCTTCCTCTTATGTCTTCAGCCTTCGAGATCCTGCAGGGAGCCAGGTTTTTCACTAAGTTGGACCTTCGTAACGCTTACCATCTCGTGCGCATCAGGGAGGGGGACGAGTGGAAGACGGCGTTTAACACTCCGTTAGGGCACTTTGAATACCGGGTTCTTCCTTTCGGCCTCGCTAACGCTCCAGCTGTCTTTCAGGCATTAGTCAATGATGTCCTGAGAGACATGCTGAACATCTTTGTTTTCGTTTACCTTGACGATATCCTGATTTTTTCACCGTCACTCCAGATTCATCTTCAGCACGTTCGACGTGTCCTCCAGCGCCTTTTAGAGAATTGTCTTTTTGTGAAGGCTGAGAAGTGCACTTTTCATGCCTCCTCCGTCACATTTCTCGGTTCTGTTATTTCCGCTGAAGGCATTAAGATGGATCCCGCTAAGGTCCAAGCTGTCATTGATTGGCCCGCCCCTAAGTCACGCGTCGAGCTGCAGCGCTTTCTCGGCTTCGCGAACTTCTATCGTCGTTTCATCCGTAATTTCGGTCAGGTGGCAGCTCCTCTCACAGCCCTTACTTCTGTCAAGACGTGCTTTAAGTGGTCCGTTTCCGCCCAGGGAGCTTTTGATCTCCTCAAGAATCGTTTTACATCCGCTCCTATCCTTGTTACACCTGACGTCTCTAGACAGTTCGTTGTCGAGGTTGACGCGTCAGAGGTGGGCGTGGGAGCCATTCTTTCTCAGCGCTCCCTCTCTGACGACAAGGTCCACCCATGCGCGTATTTTTCTCATCGCCTGTCCCCGTCGGAACGTAACTATGATGTGGGAAACCGCAAACTGCTCGCCATCCGGTTAGCCCTAGGCGAATGGCGACAGTGGTTGGAGGGGGCGACCGTTCCTTTTGTCGTTTGGACTGACCATAGGAACCTTGAGTACATCCGTTCTGCCAAACGACTTAATGCGCGTCAGGCGCGTTGGGCGCTGTTTTTCGCTCGTTTCGAGTTCGTGATTTCTTATCGTCCGGGCTCTAAGAACACCAAGCCTGATGCTTTATCTCGTCTCTTCAGTTCTTCAGTAGCCTCCACTGACCCCGAGGGGATTCTCCCTGAGGGGCGTGTTGTCGGGTTGACTGTCTGGGGAATTGAGAGGCAGGTAAAGCAAGCGCTCACTCACACTCCGTCGCCGCGCGCTTGTCCTAGGAACCTTCTTTTCGTTCCCGTTCCTACTCGTCTGGCCGTTCTTCAGTGGGCTCACTCTGCCAAGTTAGCCGGCCACCCTGGCGTTCGGGGTACGCTTGCTTCCATTCGCCAGCGTTTTTGGTGGCCCACCCGGGAGCATGACACGCGTCGTTTCGTGGCTGCTTGTTCGGTCTGCGCGCAGACTAAGTCCGGTAACTCCCCTCCTGCCGGCCGTCTCAGGCCGCTTCCCATTCCCTCTCGACCGTGGTCTCACATCGCCTTAGATTTTGTCACCGGACTGCCTTCGTCAGCGGGGAAGACTGTTATTCTTACGGTTGTCGATAGGTTCTCTAAGGCGGCTCATTTCATTCCCCTTGCTAAGCTTCCTTCTGCTAAAGAGACGGCACAAATCATCATCGAGAATGTTTTCAGAATTCATGGCCTTCCGTCAGACGTCGTTTCGGACAGAGGTCCGCAATTCACGTCTCAATTTTGGAGGGAGTTTTGCCGTTTGATTGGGGCTTCCGTCAGTCTCTCTTCCGGCTTTCACCCCCAGTCTAACGGTCAAGCAGAACGGGCCAATCAGACTATTGGTCGCATCTTACGCAGTCTTTCTTTTCGCAACCCTGCGTCTTGGTCAGAACAGCTCCCCTGGGCAGAATACGCCCACAACTCGCTTCCTTCGTCTGCGACCGGGCTATCTCCTTTTCAGAGTAGCCTCGGGTACCAGCCTCCGCTGTTCTCATCTCAGTTCGCCGAGTCCAGCGTCCCCTCCGCTCAGGCTTTTGTCCAACGTTGCGAGCGCACCTGGAAGAGGGTCAGGTCTGCACTTTGCCGTTATAGGACGCAGACTGTGAGGGCTGCTAATAAGCGTAGAACTAAGAGTCCTAGATATTGTCGCGGTCAGAGAGTTTGGCTCTCCACTCAGAACCTTCCCCTTAAGACGGCTTCTCGCAAGTTGACCCCGCGATTCATTGGTCCGTTCCGTATTTCTCGGGTCATTAATCCTGTCGCAGTTCGACTTCTTCTTCCGCGATACCTTCGTCGCGTCCACCCGGTCTTCCATGTCTCCTGTATTAAGCCCGTTCTTCGCGCCCCCGCTCGTCTCCCCCCCCCCCCCCCCCCCCATCCTTGTCGAGGGCGCACCCATCTACAGGGTCCGCAGGATTTTGGACATGCGTCCTCGGGGCCGTGGTCACCAGTACCTCGTTGATTGGGAGGGGTACGGTCCTGAGGAGAGGAGTTGGGTTCCCTCTCGGGACGTGCTGGACCGTGCGCTGATCGAGGATTTCCTCCGTTGCCGCCAGGTTTCCTCCTCGAGTGCGCCAGGAGGCGCTCGGTGAGTGGGGGGGTACTGTCATGTATTGTCATGTTGTGTCTTTCTGTCCTTTCCTTTCACCCTGTCTCCCTCTGCTGGTCGTATTAGGTTACCTTTTCTCCCCCGCTTTCCCCCAGCTGTTCCTTGTCTCCTCTGACTACCCATTCACCCCGTTTCCCACCTGTTCCCTTTTTCCCTCTGATTAGGCCCCTATATCTCTCTCTGTTTCTGTTCCTGTCCTTGTCGGATTCTTGTTTGTTGTGTTTCATGCCTGAGCCAGACTATCGTCATGTTTGCTGTAACCTTGTCCTGTCCTGTCGGAATCTGCCGGTCTATCTGAGCCTACCTATGTTTGGTTATTAAAGAAGCTCTGTTTAAGTTAGTTCGCTTTTGGGTCCTCATTCACTCACCGTAACAGCATATTGACTCGGTACCGGTACCCCCTGTATATAGCCTCATCATTGTTATTTTATAGTGTTTTACTCTAGTTTCTTTAGTAAATATTTTCTTAACTCTATTTTCCTAAAACTGCATTGTTGGGTAAGGGCTTGAGAGTAGGTAAAATACAATTTGATTTCAGATTGTAGCAACCTCATGATGTTTGGTATATTGAACATTTGAGTATCATGTAGTAGCCTAAACCTATCGATGTTATATAGCTGGGTGAATGGAAGATGAGTGACAGTCACTCAATAAGCTATAATAGAAATAAGGCCATGCTCATAAAAAAAAATTATCATCCTCCCTCATCTTAAACGGGACTGACCGCCTCTGCTGTCTATGTATCTGCCATCATAACTGCCCATCCAGTGACTATTTCTGTGCCATGTATCACACCAAGATCTCATGGTTTGATCAATTTAACTTCAGATTGTGCTCCAAACGTTACATTTCAAAGTGTTTTGGACAAGCCTGGGTTGCTCCTCCTGCTGCAGCTTCACCCCCAGAATGCACCGCTGGTGTCGCCGATGCCTCATGGCTGGTTAAGTTCATTCATTCTGAATGGTTAAGTTAAGAATTAAGGTTTGAGATAGGATTTAAAACAAAAACAACTCCACAGTTATGCTTAGCCATTAATTCCGAATGGCTAAATTTAGGGTTAATGTTTGGGATAGGGTAAAATACATTAAAATAAATAAAATCACAATGAGTGCCTATCACTGGGATTGAGCACGCGACGCTCAGACCCGGAGTTTGCGGCTTACGCCTAGCATCTGCCACCCCAATCCACAATGCCCTAACAAAAACGCACTAGCAAAACCCACAACGCCCTGACACATAATCAAACATGCATTACATTAAAAAAAATACTTTACAATTTACATACATTTAGGGCTCTATTCAATCTGCAAATCAGCATTTTGTATGTGCAACAGTATCTTCTAAATCAGACAGGAATAGGCGAAGCATGAATATGTTAGCTACATAAAGTAAGGGAAAGCATTTAATGTAGACAAAGATTATAGGATCCCTGGAAAACAATGACCAAAATGTTGGTTCCTACCCTGTCGCAATAACTCCTCCCTGGCTTTTTTAATTTGTTGTAATGTCATACAACACTGTATTTAAAGTTTCCACTATTATATTCTAGCTATATCATTTTGTGTTTTGATCTAAATCACAAGTAAAAATTTCACAATTGCAATATTTGGTTAAAAATAAGGCCTATATTTTTCCCCATATCCTGCAGCCCTACGTGGCAGCGTAGCAATTATCTCAAATGAGTTCAGGAAATGCATAAAATGTTAAAATATAGTGATATTTTGGCCATAACTTTACAAATACTGTAGGTAAACCCTTTCTCACACACTGAAACTCTCTTTCTTTCATCACGCTCTTTCCTCACTCACTCTCCCTAGTGTAGAGAGAGTAGGCTGGGTCGGTTCTGTGCTCAACTAAGAGAGAATTAAGAGGACATTATGCAGTGCAATGTCACTCCTCCATCACTGTCATACAAACATATATAAACACACACACACACACACGGTAGCATATGGGTTGGGTAGCATACACTATTGGCTCCGAGGCTGTCCAACAACTCTGCAGAGGTGACAGGGACATCCTTCAGTGTGTGTGTGTGTGTGTGTGTGTGTGTGTGTGTGTGTGACAGGCACTAGACTGATGTTTGATTTGGCGAGGGATCTGACACGGTACATCCTGATATGATTTAATTATCGAACTTTCGTGCCTGCTGGGCGTGTGTGTGTATGTGTGTGTGTGTGTGTGTGTGTGTCGGCTGAGTCAGTGAATAAATCCCGGTGTTGGCAGTCCATCCAGAGAGCAGAGCGTGTCTGGCATGGTGAGCAGCACCAGCCTCTATGTGGAACCCTATTTATAAAGGCTTTTCCTCACTTAAAATCGGCTTAACAAACTTTAAGTTTTGCATTTGAAACTTGAATGTGTGTGTGTGATGGGATATGTGTGTGTGTGAGCTGACATCTATTCATGGGGGGTTGTGTGTGAACACACTATCCTTGATAGTGGCCCTACTGTTCATAATCCATACAGCACAAGGTTCCAGGTCTCAACATACATCCATGAAGGTAATCCATGTCTCTCTACTGAGATGGAACATACTGGCTTCTCTGACTTGATACAGTATCTAATAAGTCCTAAAGAAATAACTGGCCTTCTGAGAGGATGTAATTAATGTGCACACACACACACACACACACACACACACACACACACACACACACACACACACACACACACACACACACACACACACACACACACACACACACACACACACACACACACACAGATGTCTGCCACTGGATGTACTTAATCACTCAGGTATACACTGCTAGGTTTATAAAGTCAGTAATAAAGCCTTTACTATAGATGGAGCCTTACACACTATACAGTATCCACACATACACAAGCAGAGGGAATGAGGCAGAGAGGAAGGGGAGAGAGTTGGAGGCTGAAGGGATAGAGAGTGTGTGTGAGAGAGAGAGAAAAAGAGAGAGGGAGATGGAGAGACAGAACGAATGGGGAAAATGAAAAGAGATAAATCAATGGAAGCTATTCCGTGGCTGACTCATGGTAATGAAAAGCAATTTATTAGCCCACTCTCTCTCCTTCTGTGCCTCTCTCCCTCCATCTCTCCCTCTCCATTGCTCTCTCCTTCCCCTTTACTTTGGCTGTGACCTGATCCCATTCTCTCCATTAATACCTACACCTTTTCTGTCATCAGATGCTAACGATTGTCAAAAACACTCGTTTAGGGGTCATGTTTGTTTTCGCTCCCTTGTTTTCTACACTTCCCTCTCATTTGCATATAAATCACGGGGTCGTTCCTGTGAGGCCGAAACTCGTGTTGTTACACCTACTGATATGATATACCTGCATGGTTCATATTCACCTGGCATAGGTATCCTCAACCTCTTCCTCTCTGGCTCTCTATCCTACTCTCTCTTTTTCTGCCTCTCTTCCCAGCCTGTCTCTCCCCCTCTCTCTTTCTTTATCTCCCTCTTCTTCCTCCCATCCTGTTCTCTCTCTATCAGCTTTGGTCTGGGTGACTAAAGTTTAAACCTAGCTGACAGGGTAAATAGAGGAGAGAGAGAGAGAGAGACAGAGCGAAAGATTGAGAGAGCTTCCCAAGAACCGCACCTACCTCCTCCGGAGCACTACGCTGGAAATCCCGGATCCTGCCAGGCGTTTCTCTCCCAGTGTTCTCTCATCTTTGAGCTGCAGCCCTCTTCATTTCCCTCAGATCACTTGAGGATCTGATGTCCAGGAGGGCTCTTGCCTGGGCTACGGAGTTGTGGGAGCAACAATCCACAGTTGGCCTCAGATTGGAGGAGTTTGTGGCAGAGGTACGGAAAGTGTTTGATTCTCCGTTGTCTGGGAGAGAGGCTGCTCCAACTACGTCAGGATTCCTGTAGTGTGGCAGACTACACAGTGAATTTTCGCACGTTGGCGGCAGAGTGTGCCTGGAACCCAGAAGCCCTGTTCAACGCGTTCCTTCACGGGTTGTGGGAGGTGATTAAAGACGAGAGCTGCCCTTGGACCGTGACTTCCTCATTGCCTTCACCACCCAGATCGATGGGCGGCTACGGGAATGTAGGAGGGAGAGGGAGTCTGTTCCACCTAGCATCCGAGGAATCCCGGGAATCCTCAAAGCCCACATTTCCGTGTGGATCCGATGTTGGCCAAAGTCTCTCGGAGGTCACCGAGGGCTGTCGAGTCGTCCCTCCGGAGCTCATGCAACAGGGCAGGGCTAGATTGTCTCCTGCTGAGCGCAAACTTAAGACCCAGAGCTGTCTGTATTGTGGACTGTATTGTGGAGCTACGGGACATGTTTTATCTACATTCCCATTAAAGAACCAGCCTCATTGAGGAGGTACTAGTATGAGTACTCTGGTGAGCCATGCGGGAGTTTCCAATCTTCCATTGCTTGTACCCCTGTCCATGCTACTCTGTTGTGGGGTAACCGGTCCAAATCTCTTTGGGTGCTCATAGACCGACTAGAGCTTTATGGACACTACCCTGGTGTCGGAGCTAGGAAATCTCCACACAACCCCTCTCCATTCCCATGGAAGTAAGAGCATTGGATGGGCACTCTATTGGCAGAGTCACCCACAACACTTGTCCCATTAACCTAAGAGTTCCGGGTAATTACAGTGAGTTTATGCAGTTCCTGGCCATTGAAACGCGTGGTTTTATGGTTTTCCTGGCTCCAGAAGCACAATTCCCTGATTGACTGGGCTACTGGTTCTATCATGGGTTGGAGCACGTTTTGCCATGGGCATTGCCTGAAGTCGGCGCTGCCTACTCTGGGATGTCTTCCTGTGGGCTTGGGGAAAGCCCCAGACCTCTCCGCCATTCCCGTGGAGTACCAGGACCTCCGGGATGTTTTCAGCAAGGCCCGTGCCACCTCGCTTCCTCCGCATCAGCCGTATGACTACGCCATCTACCTTCTTCCAGGCACTACACCGCCTCAGGGGTGGCTTTATTCCCTGTCAGGTCCGGAGACCAAGGCGATGGAGACGTATATTGAGAACTATCTGGCTGCAGGGGGCATCCATCCTTCTGCCTCCCCCGCTGAAGCAGGGTTCTTCTTTGTGGAGAAGAAGGACAAAACCCTGCATCCGTGTATTGACTACCGGGCCTGAATGACATCACGGTTAAAAAACGTTACATGCTTCCACTCAATGCCTCAGACGTTGGAGTGGGGGCTGTTCTGTCCCAGGGTTCGGCACAAGACCAAAAGCTGGAAGCTCGATGGGCCCTGCTATTCACCTAATTTAACTTCACCATCTCCTACTGCGCAGGATCCAAGAATGTGAAGCCGATGCGCTGTCACACCTCACCTGTCTTTGTGCTTGTCTCCACCCCCCTCCAGGTCTCACCCATCTTCCCATTATCCCCTGTGTATTTATACTTGTGTTCTCTGTTTGTCTGTTGCCAGTCCGTCTTGTCAGGTTTTACCAGCATTCTTTCTGCATTCCTGTTTCTCTAGTTCTGTTTCTAGTTTTTCCCGGTTCTGACCATTCTGCCTGCCCTGACCCCGAGCCTGCCTGCCGTCCTGTACCTGTCTGAGTCTGACCTGATCACGAACCTCTGCATGCCCTAACCCCGAGCCTACTTGCCGTCCTGTACCTGCCTGATTCTGACCTGATCACGAACCTCTGCCTGCCCTCAACCTGCCCTTTGCCTGCACCGTGTTTCTAATAAATCTTCTGAGAACTGTTCTATTCGCCTCCCGTGTCTGCATCTGGGTCATATCCTGAGTCGTGATACTGGGTGTGTCCCGCCACAGATGGCTGGCCAGTGTCCTCAGCCCAGAGAGCCATCTGTGGAGATGCCTGAACAACTTTATGAAGCAGGACACTCCTGAGGAGAGACAGGGCGGCACCTCGAGAAGACACACACACACACATACATTATATCTACACACCACACACACACGCAAATTGTCCTACCTTATCATTCTTTCCAACAAGAAGACCAAAATGGTCCAAAATGATTTCCAATAATATTACAAATGAAACACACTGAGATATTAAAATGGTTTCATTTTCATCTACACACATTTCAGTCATTTAGATCTATTTCTGGCCCTGGTCTTTCTGTGAGCTCAGATGAAGGAGTGAGGGATGGTTTCTGACAGAAGGAAGACAGTGTCTGCATCCCAAATAGCATTATTTTCTCTATATAGTGCACTCTATTTAAATCAGAGCCCTACGGGCCTGGTCAAAAGTAGTGCACTATGTAGGGAATAGGGTGCCATTTGGGATGCAGTCTGGGAAAGGTTATAGAAGTCTCCCTGAATACAGCAGAATCTCTGATCAGCCACACACTAACATTACATCTGTTAATATCCAGACTGAGATATTGAGTTGGATGGGTTATAAAGCCTCGTCTGCATCTAATAAAATTCTCCTGTCACTCACAGAATACCAGCTGCCAAGCCTCATCTGAGCAGACATGCCAGGGAGACATCAAACAAACACACACACACACTAACACACACACGCTGACACCTGCAACACACACATCCACACACGCACGCTCACACACATACACATTCACATAACCCACACACACACGGTTAGTGATTAGACAAAGCTTAGCAAGGCGAAGCCGTCACATATGGGGAGTAATCACATTATTACACAGGCAGTAGCGCAGACGGCAATCACAATATCACACAGGCAGCTAGGAGAACGACTGCCAGCTGGGTTGGTCCTCAGCCAGGCCTGATGTGTGGATTAGAATTGAGGCTACAAACACACACACATTCAATGCACACATAGACACACACACACAAATTCAAGCCCCTGCATACACACGATACACATGCAAACACACACATACACAGTCCTGGAGAGATGACACATACAGGCTCAGTGTTCTAGATGAGATTAACACAGAGAATGCAGATCACGCTGAGTCCATAGAACAACATGGACATGCTTCACTCACTAGTTTCTCTGACAGAAGATTGGCTAGCTGTAGGCCAATCAGCTGACCTTACCAATGATTGGTTATGGTGTTATGTCATTGGAGTGGATCTGAATTTATTAGAGTACATCTCTGCTTTTAACATGGGAGCACACAATGTCTGAGTTTGGAACACACACACACATTCGTATGCATGCACAAACACACTCAACACACACAAACACACACCATCTCTTCCGGCGCCAAGTAAAATTGCGCTCGACGAAATGGCAGCAGTTTTACAAGCGCCCAACCAGTTGTGTTATTCTGTTTTTTTTTCTCGTGTTATTTGTAACTTATTTTGTATATAATGTTTCTGCCACCGTATCTTACGGCAAAAAAAGAGCTTCTTGGATATCAGGACAGTGATCACTCACCTCGGATTAGACAAATGTTTTTGCTTCAACAAGCAGGAAGCAAGTGATTTTCTGCTAACACCCGACAAGGCCAACATCTACGTTATTGGCAAGAGGAAGAGACGCAGGTACAGAGGACACAGAGCGGGGTGCATCGTAAGGATCCGCAGAAGGCAAATGGAAAAGCTGCCTTTACCGTCAATATTACTCGCCAACATGCAATCATTGGACAATGAATTAGACGAGGTACGATAACTGTAATATCTTATGTTTCATGGAATCTTGGCTGAATGATGACATTCTGCCAAGAATGTGCATATTTGTAAACAACAAATGGTGTAGTTGGTGCAGCTAGATTATGCTCGCCTGAAGTTGAGGATCTTATGATAAACTGCAGACCATACTATTTGCCAAGAGAGTCCTCAGCTATACTTTTCGTGGCTGTTTATTTACCACCACTAAGACTGCACTGAGTCAGTTGAAAAAGGAAATAAGCAAAAAGGAAACCGCTCACCCAGAGGCGGCGCTCCTAGTGGCCGGAGACTTTAATGCAGGGAAACTTAAATCAGTTCTACCTAATTTCTATCAACATGTTAAATGTGCAACCAGAGGGAAAACAATTCTAGATCACCTGTACTCCACGCACAGAGAAGCGTACAAAGCTCTCCCTCACCCCCCATTTGGTAAATCTGACCACAATTCTATCCTCCTGATTCCTCCGTACAAGCAAAAATTCAAGCAGGAAGCACCTGTGACTGGGTCTATAAAAAAGTGGTCAGATGAAGCAGATGCTAAACTACAGGACTGTTTTGCTATCACAGCCTGGAACATGTTCCGGGATTCCTCTGATGGCATTGAGGAGTACACCACATCAGTCCCTGTCTTTATCAATAAGTGCTTAGAGGACGTCGTCCCCACAGTGACTGTACGTACATACCCCAACAAGAAGCCATGGTGCTGAGCAGGCCCAACAGGCAACAATTCGCACTGAGCTAAAGGGTAGAGCTGCACCAGTCTGGGAAGACTGAATCTGCAATAGGTAAGCAGCTTGGTTTGAAGAAATCAACTGTGGGAGCAATTATTAGGAAATGGAAGACATACAAGACCACTGATAATTTCCCTCGATTTGGGGCTCCACGCAAGATCTCACCCCGTGGGGTCAAAATGATCACAAGAACGGTGAGCAAAAATCCCAGAACCACACGGGGGGACCTAGTGAATGACCTGCAGAGAGCTGGGACCAAAGTAACAAAGCCTACCATCAGTAACACACTACGCCGCCAGGGACTCAAATCCTGCAGTACCAGACATGTCCCCCTGCTTAAGCCAGTACATGTCCAGGCCCGTCTGAAGTTTGCTAGAGAGAATTTGGATGATGCAGAAGAAGATTGGGAGAATGTCATATGGTCAGATGAAACCAAAATATAACTTTTTGGTAAAAACTCAACTCGTCGTGAATGGAGGACAAAGAATGCTGAATTGCATCCAAAGAACACCATACCTACTGTGAAGCATGGGGGTGGAAACCTCATGCTTTGGGGCTGTTTTTCTCCAAAGGGACCAGGACGACTGATCCGTGTAAAGGAAAGAATGAATGGGGCCATGTATCGTGAGATTTTGAGTGAAAACCTCCTTCCATCAGCAAGGGCATTGAAGATGAAACGTGGCTGGGTCTTTCAGCATGACAATGATCCCAAACACACCGCCCGGGCAACGAAGGAGTGGCTTCGTAAGAAGCATTTCAAGGTCCTGGAGTGGCCTAGCCAGTCTCCAGATCTCAACCCCATAGAAAATCTTTGGATGGAGTTGAAAGTCCGTGTTGTCCAGCAACAGCCCCAAAATATCACTGCTCTAGAGGAGATCTGCATGGACGAATGGGCCAAATACCAGCAACAGTGTGTGAAAACCTTGTGAAGCCTTACAGAAAATGTTTGACCTCTGTCATTGTCAACAAAGGGTATATAACAAAGTGTTAAGATAAACTCTTGTTATTGACCAAATACTTATTTTCCACCATAATTTGCAAATAAATTCATTCAAAATCCTACAATGTGATTTTCTGAATTTTTTATTTTTTTTCATTTCGTCTGTCATAGTTGTTGTGTACCTATGATGAAAATTACAGACCTCTCTCATCTTTTTAAGTGGGAGAACTTGCACAATTGGTGGTTGACTAAATACTTTTTTGCCCCACTGTATATGCATAGTCACTTTAAATATACATACTACCTCAATTAGCCCGACCAACCAGCACATTGGCTATCCGGACTATAGGCATTGTGTCCCGCCACCCACACACGCCAACCCCTCTTTTAAGCTACTGCTACTCTCTGTTTATCATATATGCATAGTCACTTTAACCATACCTACTTGTACATACTACCTCAATCAGCCCGACTAACCGGTGCCTGTATGTAGCCTCGCTACTGTTATAGCCTCAATAGTGTATATAGCCTCGCTACTGTTATAGCCTCAATAGTGTATATAGCCTCGCTACTGTTATAGCCTCAATAGTGTATATAGCCTCGCTACTGTTATAGCCTCAATAGTGTATATAGCCTTGCTACTGTTATAGCCTCAATAGTGTATATAGCCTCGCTACTGTTATAGCCTCAATAGTGTATATAGCCTCGCTACTGTTATAGCCTCAATAGTGTATATAGCCTCGCTACTGTTATAGTCTCAATCACTGTCATTTTTACTGTTGTTTTTACTTCTGTTGTTTTTATTTCTTTACTTATCTATTGTTCATCTAATACCTTTTTTTAACTTAGAAATTGCACTGTTGGTTAGAGCCTGTAAGTAAGCATTTCACTGTAAGGTCTACCTACACCTGTTGTATTCGGCGCACTTGACAAATAAACTAATTTTAACAGTCAGAAGAGTCAAACTTCAACCCTTTCCTATCAAATCAAATTAAAATGTATTTGTCACATGCGCCGAATACAGTGAAATACCTAAAAAAAGTAAAATAATAATTAAAGAGCTGCAGTAAATAACAATAGCGGGGCTATATGCAGGGGGTACCAGTACAGAGTCAATGTGGAGGCTATATGCAGGGGGTACCGGTACAGAGTCAATGTGGAGGCTATATGCAGGGGGTACCAGTACAGAGTCAATGTGGAGACTATATGCAGGGGGTACCGGTACAGAGTCAATGTGGAGACTATATGCAGGGGGTACCGGTACAGAGTCAATGTGGAGGCTATATGCAGGGGGTACCGGTACAGAGTCAATGTGGAGGCTATATGCAGGGGGTACCAGTACAGAGTCAATGTGGAGGCTATATACAGGGGGTACCAGTACAGAGTCAATGTGGAGGCTATATACAGGGGGTACCAGTACAGAGTCAATGTGGAGGCTATATACAGGGGGCACCAGTACAGAGTCAATGTGGAGGCTATATACAGGGGGTACCAGTACAGAGTCAATGTGGAGGCTATATACAGGGGGTACCAGTACAGAGTCAATGTGGAGGCTATATACAGGGGGCACCAGTACAGAGTCAATGTGGAGGCTATATACAGGGGGTACCAGTACAGAGTCAATGTGGAGGCTATATACAGGGGATACCGGTACAGAGTCAATGTGCGGGGGCACCGGTATCGCCTCTCCTTCTATCTCTATCTCTGAATAATGTAATGTGTAATAATGTAATGCATCATTATCTGCATTGTCTACGAAGCTGCCACACACACACAGTCTGAATTTAGTACCGCTCCGTTCCACTGTCTCTTGCTCAGAGCTGTTAGCATACAGAAGCTAACTCTCATGCTAATCACATACTGACGTCCTCTCCTCGGCCCCCTCCTCCCTCCTTCCTTCATTCTCCTACCTCCCTCTTTTCATTAGGTACTCTTTCTCGTCTTCTGAACCATTTGCCAATAGTTTTGGCATCCCAAGGTCATACTCATAATTGCCAAACATAATTTAACTGTTTTTGGACAATCTAGGGCCGTGGTTGTACTAATGTACTAATTAATTAACTAATTAACACTGGAACATTAAAGTACGCTCCCATGATGACAGTTAGTGTGGGCACGCATGCACACACACACACACACATACACACATGCACAAACACACACACAGGACAAACTAATTATCCTCTCAGCTCATTTTAAGGTGTCAAAGAGTCAGAGGGTATCACAGATTAATGTGTCCCCCTGAGAGAATACTTATAAAGAGAGTTCCACCCTGGGAGCTAGCTGGCCATTCTACACACACAACCCCCCTCCCCAACACACACACACACACACACACAAACACCCACGCACGCACACACGAAAAACGAATTATGCTCTCAGCTCATTTTAAGGTGTCAAAGAGTCAGAGGGTGTCACAGATTAATGTGTCCCCCTGAGAGAATACTTCTAAAGAGAGTTCCACCCTGGGAGCTAGCTGGCCATTCTACACACACAACCCCCCTATCCCAACACACTCACACACACACCACACACACACACAGACAGGTGTGTTACCTGATGCTGCTCATACTTCCACCAGTCTCAGAGCCCAGCTTGCATCTCTCCAACTGGGTGGCTACAATCTGTCTTTCTGCCTCCAGCTCACGGGTCAGTCTCTCAAACTGCAGCTCCTACAGGGGAGAGAGACAGGGAGAGATACACACATGAAAACCTCTAAAACCTTTTTTTTGTGGGGGGTAGGGGGTTCTACTAAGCTAACATATGTAATTGTTTTATGGTCATACCATGGATCATTTAGCTGTTTAATTTCGAATTGTAGGACCCCTGTATGTATAAAAAATAATTCAAATTAATTGATCAAATGTTACATTTGGCCTTTACAACTCTAGCCCATAGAAACGCAATGAATAACACATTCATAAATGGCCAGAAAAATACAGTAAAAAAAAGATGTAAGGTTTTGAAGTGTCTTTCCTATATCTAGGAGATAAAAGAAAACTCAGGAAATATTCATGTTTTTTGGACACATATTTAACACCGTTTTTTGTTGGCACAAAAACACTCCATACTTACATTCATTTGTATGGGCTACCTTTAGGTCATAGAGCAAATCTAAGGACACCATCATGTTTGTGGGAGTCTCCCCTTTCCATAGTGGGGTCATATTTATTTGTAGCCCAAACAGTTTGGACGCTACAGACAGAAGTTGGCACGTCGGCGGTACCAACTTCAGACGAGTCCCGTGGGGCTTTTGGAGGTCGTGGAGCGAAACAGAGAATACCATCAGGTTCATAAGTGTCTAATTTTTCCATAGAGTGGTCATATTAGTTAGTAGCCAAACAGTTCGGACACTACAGACGTTTCTGTGAGAAGACCCATTTTTGTGATGTCTCCTGGTCTGACAAACAGCGCTGTAGCTCTGTCACTTTCCACCGCAGATGCAGACGGCCGACATAGGCAGATGCGGTGGATTGAGACACAGCCCATGCAAAAAAACAGATATCGCTGGCTTAAACTGACAGATTTTGATGAGGATGTTGTTATTATGTTAATTAGATTGACACGCGGGTGCGTCAATAGACTCTTAATTATTAATACACAGATCCAGCACCCAGTACTACACACAGATAGACACATACCATAGCTCACAGGTCATTCTCGACAATGTGCGGGCTTTTCTACTCGGAAGGTCTTCAAGGGGAGTATTGTGTCCGAATGTGTGTGCTGGTGTGCCTGTGCCTGTGTGTGGTTTGCAGCAGCTCATGCATTAGGTGGTTAAGTGGCTTAATGGTGGTTCTTCATATCAGTCTCAAAAGCCATCATCTACAACCCAGACTGATGAGGCTCACAGAGGACACCGACCTGTGTGTGTGTGTGTGTGTGTGTGTGTATTTGGTTTAATCACGGCCAGAAGCGGATCGATAGTACACTGATCTCTACGCCTGTGAAAGGGTTTGTGCGTATGTGTGTATGTGTGAAATAGATTTTTGAAAGCCATTTGGGCGGGTGAATGAGTTGATCCCCAGCCACAATCTGAAATCTCACCCCCACCCAAAATCCGTTCTCTTTCTACCGACCCCAACACATCAGCCCAGTACACCCCCAGCTCAAATCCCTATCCTCCACTACCCCTCATCTCCTCTCCCCAGTCCTTTCACCAACTCTCCTCTGCTTTCCTCTCTACAGCTCTGCTCTCATCCCTCTATTCTTGCCCGTCTTTCCACCATTCCTCACCTCCCCTCTACTTTCCTCTGTTCCTCACCTTTCTCCTTTCCTTTAATCGAGACAGAGACAGAGAGAAAGCTCAAACTAGAAGCAAAAACAAAGCTCAAAATGCAAACAGACCAGAAATAAACGATTATTCCAAATCTTAACTCTTCTACCAACTAAGATGAACATCAGCCCCCCCCCCCCCCCCCCCCCCACACACACAAAAAAAATCCCTCAAAATCTCAGGCCCAAACAACATCCTTAGCCTAGATTTATCAGCACATGCACCATAGGCATGAGTTTAGAATAGTCCTCTGTAAACTGCGTGACCCTGCCGTCACGTCTGTGTGTGAGTTTCTATGTGTGTGTGTGAACGGGAAAGAGAACAGGTTTGAATTGTGTGAGTAACGTAAAGGTGTGTGCCTACCAGACCTGAATAGAACAGCAGAACAACTAGTCACAAAGGTCACTATAGCATCATTAGAATCCCCAGAAACCCCTCTAACATCGCTCATCAGCCCAGTGACTCCTCCAACACACACACGCTCACATGTGGACGTACGTGCATGGATGCACCAAACAGACACACACACACACATACAAGTTCACAGCTTTTTTCACAGCAAAAGGAGCAGAGAAGTATTTGGAAATGGGGTGCATTTGGGGTGAAATTACAGTTAAATGTGTTTGAGATGAAGATTAAATTGGCAATGTTTCTGTTTATAAACCTAAATCTGGTGTCCCTGTGCGTGGTAATAGAGTCCTTTAATTAGTCCTATTTCCCATTCAGGACAGAGTCCCCCTGGTGAGAAAAGTGGTTAATCTGCAGCTAATAGCAGACGGTTTTGGGACAGAGAGAGAGTGTGGACATTAAAATGATAAGTGACCTTCCGCTTTAAAGCAGAAGAGAGAGAGAGAGAGAGGGAATGAAAGGGGACTTGCTCTCATGCATAAAAAACACAGTCAATGAAATCATTTCCTCTTTTTCCTCTCCTCCACTCTTCCTCTGCTCCCTCCAATATCTTCTTGCGTGTAATTATATAGGTTTCAAGCCCTTGACCACTTATCAGCACACGCACTATAGGCATGAGTTTAGAATAGTCCTCTGTGAACTGCGGCAGGGTACCCTAGTGGTTAGAGTGTTGGACTAGTAACAGAAAGGTTGCAAGTTCAAACCCCTGAGCTGACAAGGTACAAATCTGTCATTTTGCCCCTGAACATGCAGTTAAGCCACTGTTCCTAGGCCATCATTGAAAATAAGAACTTGTTCTTAACTGACATACCTAGTTAAATAAAGGTAAAAAATAAAATCAGGTGAGCTAGTTCAGGGCTAGCTCAGAATTGTGACATTTCTGGGGTCCCCGAGGAGAAGGTCTATCCGTAGACACTTCGAGGTTTTGTTTTGCTTCACGTTAAGTTCATGTCCGTTACTGAATAATTTACGAGTCTTTATCATAGGAGTTGAGTGACATGAAGACCCCTCCATAGAAGCTGTGTGTAATGTGTGTCTGAGTTAGTGTAGTGTACTGTTACCAGCCCTGGGGCCTGTAGGACAAGGAGACAGGTCTCTCTCTCTCTCTCTCTCTCTCTCTCGTATAAGTGTTTTGATCCTGCAGGTTTGTCTCATGGCCCATCTGCTGTTGCCTCACCTGAGAGGGTGTGGTCTCCAACTGACACACACACACAGTGCACCTGTATCGATGTGGAGCCCCTACACACACCTGTGTTATTGTTCTTTCCTGACTGCAGGATTCAGTTAACATTTCTTTGTTCAATACATACATATCCTCTGCCATGCAGGACAATGAGACAGTCAGTAGGCTAGGGCTGTGGGGAGAGTGTATTTCATTTGACACTGTTAGTTGTGTATCTAGTGGTCTCTGCTGTCCTGACCAACTCATAGAAAAGGTCTACTTTTGAAGGGTAGGTTGTTATGAGTTGGAACACACACACACACTGTAATAATGGCACTGTGAGTCGGGAAGCAGGTGCAAGTGAAACCTTCAATAAAACAACAAAACCAAGAACGACATAATTCTATGAGGCTACACGCCGGTACACAAGAATAATACCAACTGGTGAGTGAACATAAGAGCGTGATATATAAAGGGGAGGAAATTATGAAGGTAATGAAGTCCAGGTGTGAATCATAATGATTAACAGGTGTGCGTAATGAAGAATCCCAGGACAGGTGGTTAGTATTTCGGCGATGTCGTAGGCTACGAGGGGAGGAGCAGGAGAAGATGTGACACACACACACACAAAACAAAAACTGTCCACGGATATTATAACAGCAAAACTAAGACTTCTGACTGGAACCAGCTGGAAAAAAACTTGTTTAAAATATTCAACACCCAAACACAGCAACACTTTGAAGTTTTTGGTCTTTATAAATGACAGGTTAAATCATTACAAGCACCTGGGAAATAGAGGAAGAGACAGGGAGAGAGAGAGAGAGATATAAAGAGAAAAGAGAGAGAAGGATTGTTGATAAGGGCCTGAGGCTGTGTTTTATTAGACCAGAAGCACAAACATTCAGTAAGAGATGTCAGACAGACATGCAGACAGACACACTGCCTGTCTCAGCATGTTAAACTGTACAGAGGAACTCCTCACTCCTCTCCTACTCACGCTCTCTCGCTCTCTCTGTCTCTCTCGCTCTCTCTCTGTGTCTCTGTCATAACTCTCTCTCTGCTCTCCTACAATTATGAGAAGCTCAATCGAATATCTCTGCCCTCTTCGAAAATAAAGGTGCTATTTTTTGGTTCCAGGTAGAACCCTATTGTGTTCCATGTAGAACCCTTTCCACAGGGGTTCTACATGGAACCCAAAACAGTTCTACCTGGAACCAAAAAGGGTTCCACCTGGAATCAAAAAGGGTTCTCCTATGAGAACAGCCAAAGAACCCTTTTGGAAACCTTTTTTCTAAAAGTGTGGTCTGCTATGTTTCCTAACAACTAGAGAGAACAGAGGAAGGAGGAAGAGGTGGAAAGAGGGAATACACAGACAGTGAGAGATAGTGAGGTAGGGAAGGAGGGATGGAAGGATGGAGGGATAGAGGTAAAGAGGGATGGAGAGTGGGAGCGAGGGGACTGGTACTGTAGGCATCAATGCTGTGTAATACTTGAGACCACATATTGAGTGTCAGTCTTGTTTCTGTGTAGGATTATTGATGCTTGTACTCAGTTGTACTCAGTCTTGACTCGGTCTCGGACAGTGAGGACATGTCATTTCTTCCGGAGACCAGCAGAGTAAAAAACATCATTATCAGCTTCCTTTCAGTCAGCGCATAAAACCGCTTCGCTAGGCGAAATATTTACACTCCTTTCTTGAAACATTAGTATCTTAACAGCCTTTATAGATATGCTTGCGCAGTGGTGAACCTAGAGACCTTCAGTGTGTGATAGGTTGGTGATTCTGAAAGGACAGCAACTGTAATACCAGCTCACTCATGTAGGAGAGTTCACTTTTTGTAAAACACAAGTGGAGGCTATACGCAGGTATAAACCCTATACCATTTTTATTCAGTGGGCATTGCTTATACTCACTTCTTAATCCCTACTGTTGAGTATCAAAGTAGTGTAGTGGAGGTATATGACTTATCATGTATGTAGTACAATGGAGAAATCATGCACAAAGTAGCCAACACAATCGCAAAGCCCGTGAAATATATTCACATGCGCGCCTAGTTACAGCTGAATATCATCTGCAGACAGCAAGAATGTGCAGCTCTCAACTGGTTTTGGCATGGAGCAGCTCACAGAAGAACGACATCGGTAGCCCGGTGGGTAGGAAAGACGTTTCAACGTATGATATCTACCAGTAAATGCTAACTAAGTCAACAATGGGTGTGTAAACTGGGTATTGAAAAAGGTAAGTCCTAAGTGTTGGTTAGTAGGCTATTTGTGACGCGCAATTGTCATCATGCCTGTTTGCATCAGGGGCGTAGACATGGATGGGCCTGAATGAAGAGGCCCACCAACTGGGGAGCCAGGCCCTGACAGGCCCACCCAATCAGATTGATATGGTTAATTGTTGTTGTGGCCTTTTTTTTATTTATTTTTTTTAAGTGTGATTTGAGAGTGAAAATGACAGCGTTTTAACTACTTTGCATATATGAAACAAAAAGACAATCATAATATCAGTCAAAAATATCAAATTCCCAGTTTATGCTACAAAACCAACTTCATAAGGGGTTTTAAAAATGTATTATATTTGACTCAATGTTCCGTGACGTACACTAAGGCAGTGTTGGCAGAATAGATGAATGCAGTTCAATCATGATTCATATAATTCACCAATACATTTCTTGGTATCAGGTTGTAAATCACAGCTGGCAAGGGCAATGATCACAAGTCAGTCATAACGTGGCTAATAGGCTAGCATATCTATTTATGTAGCAAGCTAAAAACACAGACCCTAACGTTAGCTTGATAGCTAGCTAGCTGCTAGGAGGATGTAATGTCATTGGAGGAGTGACTGACTGACTGACTTTTTCCCCCCATATTGTTTTTCGGTGGCTATACACAGCTAGAGATGCAGGTGTCATTTGGTTAGCTAGCAAGAACTTGAACAACTGTTAAACAGTTATCATATCTCTTGGGTTCGCAAATCCACTCTGGCTATCTACTCCTAATTCAGAGCACCCTCGTCCGAGTGTGCCTGAGCCCAGAACAACTGATGAATTTATGAACGTGCAACACCTGCTGAATTTGTCCTGTGTCAGTAAACAAAAAAAAATCATAGTTTGTCAAAAATGCTCTAGATAACATGTAAATAGTCTAACCAGCTCTGCTACAGCGAGTAAAATGGTCAGAGTGAGGTGTCCTCTCATTTGTGTCTGGAAGTAGCGAGCAAGCAAGCAAGCCATCTTTAGCCAGTTAGCTTTTGTGCTTGGCTGGGACAAGCATGCATTGGCAGGCAATCTGCAGAAGGACAAGGAGGCTACAATTCCCCATCTTTTATCAGTGCAATTTTGACAGCCAACTAGCTGAAAAAGTTTGAGAGGGTTTATCTAATGGTCCTTCATCAGATATTAGCTCATCTTGCTCTGGCTAGCACTAGTTGTTGATCTTGTTGTCGTTGATGTGCATAACTGAGGGAGAGAGAGCACACCTTTTCATGGTTGTTTAATCAATAGTACTGTAAAGGTCATAACATATTTGCAGAAATCCCTTCAGGTGTATTTTGTGGCTTTTGGCGAATGCATTCTAAGGCTATAAAGTGTAAACACACAGTCCAGTTCAAAGTGAATGATGGTGGGCCTGTGTGGCAAATGGCTTGTTTGTATAAAGGTCTACTGTAGTTCTGATTGGCTACAGCGCACCGGTCTGTGTAGACTCCAGTCCTGGACGAGACAGATGTTTTTATTCGGTTTTATTTACTGCAGTGTATATTAATTGTCCAAACACACGGCTGCTTTCCCACTCTACATTCCTATAGAATTTTCACAAATGCCTTAGTATACACTACGGGTCAAAGGTTTTGACACACCTACTCATTCAAGGGTTTTCTTTATTTTTACTATTTTCTACATTGTAGAATAATAGCGAAGACATCAAAACTATGAAATAACACATATGGAATCATGTAGTAACCAAAAAGTGTTAAACAAATCAAATATATTTGAGATTCTTCAAATACCCACCCTTTGCTTTGATGACAGCTTTGCACTCTCTTGGCATTCTCTCAACCAGCTTCATGGGGTAGTAATCTGGAATGCATTTCAATGAATGCCTTGTTAAAAGTTAATTTGTGGAATTTCTTTCCTTCTTATTGCGTTTGAGCCAATCAGCTGTGTTGTGACAAGGCAGGGGTGGTATACAGAAGATAGCCCTATTTGGTAAAAGACCATATTATGGCAAGAACAGCTCAAATAAGCAAGGAGAATGTCACGTCATGTCCTGACCTAAGTTCCTTTTTTATGTCTCTATTTTATTTGGTCTGGGCGTGAGTTGGGGTGGGCATTCTATGTTTTGTTCTAGGTTTTGTACTGCTATGTGTTTGGCCTGGTATGGATCCCAATCAGAGGCAGCTGTCAATCGTTGTCTCTGATTTAGAACCATACTTAGGTAGCCTGTTCCCACCTGTGTTTGTGGGTAGTTGTTTTCTGTTTTGTGTTGTTTCACCTGACAGGACTGTTTCGTTTCTTACATTCTCGTTGTTATTTTGTTTCGTGTTCTGTTATATTAAAATATTAACATGGACATTTACCATGCTGCGTGTTGGTCCGATCTTGACTACTCTTCCTCAGACGAAGAGGAGAATCGTTACAGAGAAACGACAGTCAATCATTACTTTAAGACATGAAGGTCAGTCAATGCGGAACATTTCAAGAATTTCAAGGTTTCTTCAAGTGCAGTTGCAAATACCATCAAGCACTATCATGAAATTGGTTCTCATGAGGACTGCCGATAGGAAAGGAAGACCCAGAGTTAGGTGTGCAGCAGAGGATAAGGTCATTAGAGTTACCAGCCTCAGAAATTGCAGCCCACATCTCAACATCAACTGTTCAGAGGAGTGTGTGAATTAGGCCTTCATGGTGGAATTGCTGCAAAGAAGCCACTACTAAAGGACATCATTAAGAAGAAGAGACTTGCTTGGGCCAAGAAACACGAGCAATGGACATTAGACCGATGGAAATTTATCCTTTGGTCTGGAGTCCAAATTGGAGATTTTTGGTTCCAACCTGCATTTTTTTGTGAGGCGGTGTGGGTGAACAGATATTCTCCACATGTGTATTTCCCCCCACAAAGCATAGAGGAGGTGTTATGGTGTGTGTGCTTTGCTGGTGACACTGTCAGGGATTTATTTAGAAGTGTCCATACATTTTTATAAAAATGGTCCCACTCATTAAGTCAGAATTTGATTGGTTGATTACACTGTCACTCCAAAATTTTGCCTTCAAACATTTGAATAGCAGATGCCTGAATCTAGCTTCTGATGGTCTAGCCAATGGCTGATTTAGCTAGCTAGATGTATCTCCCCAGAGACAAGCAAATAACAATCCTGATTGGATCTTTTTTCTTTTCAGTTTTAACCCTTTCCTTTCCAACTAAAACTGAAGAGATTAGATGAGAATGCCATTGAAAATAATAATATCATGACCATTATTATTAGTCATTATTTTATAGGATGTGTTCCACACTGTGTTTGGGTTAGTAATCATTTGTAGTGGCTCTATTTTCCCTCAGCATGCATTTTTTCACAATTCTGAATTTCTAAAGAATCCATATGTTGTTCTGAAATATGAACCCAGAAATACTGGACATTTTGAACTCTTATTATGATGGTGATTTGACAAAATTACAATTATAGCCTTGAATTGGGGACTCGCATTTTTCTGGTCTCGGTCTTGACTCAGTCTCGGACCCCTTGTCCCCCTCCCGGTCTAGGTCTTGACTTGGTCTCGCTTTAGGTGGTCTCAAACACAACACTGGTAGACATACAGAGTTAGACATAACAGAGCTGTTGATAGTATTGTTTGAGTGTGTGGTGTGTTTTGTGTGGATACTGAAATTGAACAGTAGAGTGCATTATAATTTTTTATTTGATGAATAGTTTAATTAAGATCATAGTAAGGGTGGCGTTCGGCGGTCGATGTCACCGGTTTTCTAGTCACCACCGATCCATGTTTCATTTTCATTCATTTTTCATTTTTTGTTTTGTCTTCATTATACACACCTGGTTTCCATTCCATAATCATTGTTCCCTATTTAACCCTCTGGTTTCCCTCTTGGTTTTGTGCGTGTTTGTTATTGTTAAGTTGTTGTCTCGTTTTGTGACCTGGATTATTTAGTCTCGTCTATGGAATATTGTTTTTGAGTAAGTAACGGTTATTACTCATCTCTGTGTCCTGCGCCTGACTCCGCCTTACCTGCATCACCTAGACATTTGACACCCTGTTCCCTAAGCCTTCTTTGCCTCTCTCTCTTTCTCCATCTCGCTCTCTCTCTCCCCTCTCCCTCCCTCCCTGTCTCCCTCCCTGCCTGTCTCGCTATGCTCTGTTTAGTAGCCAATTTAAGAGCCCTTTCATAAACAAACAATGCTAGACAAACATAAACTCCTCTCTAACTTGCCAGGGGACCTAACAACACACGCACATGCATGCACACACACACTTTTCTCTCTATAGCCAGGGGAACCAGAGAAACAACAGCAGGTCTCCATGCTGTCTCGTTCTCAACAAAGAGAGAAAAAGTTAACCCTCTATCGTTACAGAGCTGAAAAAACAAACTCAAGAAAAGTGTATTTTCTAGTTCCTCACTAGCGATAACTGAAGGGTTTTCCCAATGTGGTTAAGTAGACAATGTAATATCACATTACTCAACTGTGAGTTTGATATGGCGTCACCCTCCACAAATACATTTGTCACAATTTGTCACAACATTTGTTACCTACACTCCCGAACAGCAAGCCAAGACAACAAAGACAAAGTTCAGAAACCTTGAGAGGAACCAGATTAGCAACTTCCCAATGCACTACTATGTGACCCTGACATGATATAGAGCCACAGTGGTACAGGAACTAGCTATTGGCAAAACCAAACACATCCATATTGAAACAAGTATGTTCATTTAGCAGACACTTTTATTCAAAGGCACTAACATACTGTACATTAAACACACAAAGTATAAGCACCACACTCCAACAGACCACGCAGCCTTTTATCTAGACAACGTCATACCCAGACAATCTTTTATAAGACAGTAGAATGTGAGGATATAAGAACAGCGATGGTAGCTATTCAGCCTGAACAGGTCATCCTAAGATTCAGAACTTTCCTTTCTTCCTCTCCGTCAGTATTAGAGCTGGTGTGTTGAGCCGGGATGGCAGAAAGGAGATTGAGATTGGGTTCACACTCTGTGACTGTGGAGGGAGACGAAATGTCACCTGCAAATGTCACTGCCTAAATGCCACTGCAGCTCTGTGTCCTAGACTCTGTAAGACTGTGTGCGTGTGTGTGTGTGTGTGTGTGTGTGTGTGTGTGTGTGTGTGTGTGTGTGTGTGCGTGTGTGTGTGTGTGCGTGTGTGTGTGTGTGCGTGTGTGCGTGTGTGTGTGTGTGTTGGTTCTTCTATTATTGTGGGGACCTGAAATCCCCAAAAGTCCCCACAAGGATAGTAAAACAAGGAACAATCTCCCTCGTGGGGACATTTACCACATCCCCATGAGGACAAAGGCTATTTTAAACTTAAGGATTAGGTTTTGGGTTAGAGTTACAATTAGGGTTAGGGTTAGAATTAGGGTAAGGGTTTAGTGGTTAGGTTTAGGAGTTAGGTTTCGGTTTAGGGTTTGGGTCAAAGTTATGGTTAAGTTTAGAGAAACTAGGATTTTGAATGGAAATACATTTTAGGTCCCCACGAGGAATGAAGAACATAACGTGTGTGTGTGTATGCACGTGTGGGTATTCACGCATTTGTGTGTACGCACGCGTGTGTGTGCTTGTATGCGTGTGGCAGCAGGTAGGTTAAGAGCGTTGGGCCAGTAACCAAAAAGTCACTGGTTCAAATCCCTGAGCCAACTAGGTGAACAAATATTCCGACGTGCCCTTGAGCAAGGCACAACCCTAATTGGTCCTGTAAATCACTCTGGATAAGAGTGTCTGCTAAATGTGTGTTTTTTGCATCTTTCAAGTGTGTCTTTTAGCAATCCTCGTTAATAGTCACGATGCCCTGGCAGTATTTTTGATCATATTTGAAGTATTGGGCCTAGTTTGGCAGTAGGCTATTGTGTATGTACAGTGTACTGAGTGAACAAAACATTAGGAACACCTGCTCATTCCATGACATAGCCTGACCAAGAGAATCCAGATGAAAGCTATGATCCCTTATTGATGTCACTTCAAATCAGTGTAGATGAAGGGGAGGAGACATGTGAAAGAAGGATTTTAAGCCTTGAGACAATGGACACATGGATTGTGTATGTCTGCCACTCAGAGGGTGAATGGGCAAGACAAAACATTGAAGTGCCTTTGAACAGGGTATGGTAGTATGTGCCAGGTACACCAGTTTGGGTCAAGAACTGTTGGGTTTTTCACGCTCAGCAGTTCCCCATGTGTATCAATAATGGTCCACTACCCACAGGACATCCAGAGATATGTGATGTGATCCCACTTTCAGCTGTTTGCTCACCCCAGTGCCCCCCCCCCCCCCTCTGTGTTAATGTGTTTGTCAGTGAAGGATGGTGGGAGGAGCTATAGTAGGGCGGGCTCATTGTAATGGCTGCAATGGAATGAATGCAACGGAATTAAACATATGGAAACCACACAAAAAAAGTGATCATCCCCTAAACCCATAATAATAATTAAAGTGGATAGCAGAGAACATGTCTACTTTTACCCTCACTTCTTGGCAGTGGCAAACCGTCATTCAGGGAAGGCAGAGCCCCACCTGTTTAGCTAAAAAAACGAAAACGTTTTGAACAGTCATCCAACTCGAAATTCCAAGTCGGGAACTCAGGCCTCTTTCTAGAGCTCCAATCTGAAGATCACTGACACCATGATTCGACCTTGTTTTTTTCAGAGTTCCCAGTTGTCTTGAAAACACCATATATCCAGAGAATGCCAGTCTTTGATGACAAAGTTTGATGACAAAATTTGCCCACAAGAAGGACCACCACGCCACCTTCCTGTTCAAGTGAGCACAGCATAACAGTGTGTCCAAAAATGTCTTGTATGCTGCTGTATAAATG
Source organism: Oncorhynchus mykiss (assembly GCF_057628025.1). Classification (NCBI taxonomy): domain Eukaryota; kingdom Metazoa; phylum Chordata; class Actinopteri; order Salmoniformes; family Salmonidae; genus Oncorhynchus; species Oncorhynchus mykiss. Next base: position 19,365,038 of record NC_143032.1, read on the forward strand.
ATGTAATATGCCAGGGAGATATGTATACTGTAGCTAAGAAAGTAATACTAAGTGTATGTTGTGTAGTAAGCTGTTAGTAGCCCATGTGCCTCACCCTAATAATTTGGTCCCGTTCCCCCTCATAACTTAGTCTACTGTTCTGACTTGGTGGTGCACATGTAGCCTGTTTTAGGAAATGTCATCATGGAATATTGTAAGAGCTTTCATTGTCTGCTTATATGGCCCATTTATTTATCCTACAGTTCTGGCTTGGTGTACAGTGAGAATACTGTAAAATGGCCCATGTTCTGAATTCTGTCACTGTACATTTCAAAAGTGCTAAACAAATAGTTATATTGACTATGTCCGTCTAAGCTCGCTCATTAATGTCTTAATCAAAGTTATGGATTGCCTCTTATCTGCGCATCATTCCTTTATGCCATAGTTTGTACATCTCAATTGTCAGTAGAAACCACATTTGTTTAAACAAGTCAGCCATATCAGCTATGTTAAAAAAAGGCTGAATTAACTGTTTCGCTGCCAGACAAGGCTCCGCTGATAGCCAGGTGTACTGTAGCACTGGAAAGGATTCACTCCATTGTGCTGAAAAGAAAGCTGTGCTGTTGGGACATGTTTATGTAGGCCCTAAATGTGACGACCCTCCCACTCTGTCTGCCGTATTCTTTCTCTTTGCTCTTGCTTTCCTTATTAGGATGTCGGTGGGCGGAGCCGGGAGGGTCGTCAGCGAAATGGGACACACCTGGGCCCGATCACTGTGGACAAGAGTTGGGGTGGAAAGATCTCCTTTATTGTAAAAGCATTGCATTTTACTATAATTTCCCAACCAGAATCCATGGATTACATGGATTATATTTCCCAAACAGAAGCCATGGATTACAGGCAACATCCTCACCGAGCTAAAGGCGAAAGCTGCAGCTTCCACGGAGCGGGACACTAATCCGGACACTTATAAGATATCCCGCTATGCTCTCAGACAAACCATCTAACAGGCAAAGCATCAATACAGGACTAAGATTGAATCCTACACACCGGCTCTGACACTCGTTGGATGTGGCAGGGTTTGAAAAATATTACAGACTACAAAGGGAAACCCAGTCACGAGCTGCCCAGTGACACGAGCTTACTAGCCAATAAAGCTTGCTTCAAGGCAAGCAACACTGAAGAATGCATGAGAGCACCAGCTTTTCCAGATGACTGTGTGATCACTCTCTACGGCAAGAGGTACTGGAGTGCCAAGTCTAGGACCAAATGGCTCCTAGCTTCTACCCCCCAAGCCATAAGACTGCTGAACAACTAATCAAATGGTCACACGGACTATTTACATTGAACCCCCCCCCCCCCCCCCTTGTTTTTACACTGCTGCTACTTGCTGATTATTATCTATGCATAGTCACTTTACAAATTACCTTGAATAACCTGTACCCCTACACATTGACTGGGTACAGGTACCTCCTGTATATAACCTCGTTATTGTTATGTAATTTATTTTTATATTTTATTTTTAGAAGTTTATTTAGTAAATATTTTCTTAACTCTATTTCTTGAACTGCATTGTTGGTTAAGGGTTTTTAAGTAAGCATTTCACGGTCTACTACACCTGTTGTATTCGGCGCATGTGACAAATAAAATTAGATTTTATTTAATATATCATTGTATTTGCAGTTCAGAGAAAAAAATTGCCTTTTAGAAATATTGCATGCAATTCTGTCATTTTACATATTAGCAGAATCTTTTTTAACACTACACAAATTACCAAAATTACAGGTTAAGAATGGACAGAGAGATAGGCCTATGTGTTCACCTTATCATATTTCTCCAATGCCAAAACAGTGTGTCTTGTTTGCAACAAAACTGTCCCTGTTTGCAAATAATTACATCTGAGACGTCATTAGGAATCTGAGCATGGTACTTTCAAAAGTTAGATTTACCTTTCCACCCCAGACAGATTAGAAAAATGTACGCTTTAACTGCTGGCTACTCTTCTTCCGTGGCTTAACCCAATGAGAGAAGGTCACAATTGTTTCCCTAAAAGCTGCCTAGGTTTAAACATATTCTACTGTAAAGAAAATGAATAGCTTAATCAATTGATAGTGACAGAATTAGATTACTTCCCGAGCAAAGTCCATGTTTTGTCTCCTCGACTATAAAAGGTTGTAGCTCAGCCTCTGAATGCCATAGAAACAAAATAATATATTCATATGGCCACCCAGACTATTTACATTTACCCCCCCCCCCTTTGTTTTTACACTGTTGCTTCTCGTTTACCCCTACCTACACTACCGTTCAAAGGTTTGGGGTCACGAAGAAATGTCCTTGTTTTTGAAAGAAAAGCACATTTTCTGTCCATTAAAATAGCATCAAATTGATCAGAAATGCAGTGTAGACATTGTTAATGTTGTAAATAACTATTGTAGCTGGAACAGCTGGAATATCTACATAGGCGTACAGAGGCCCATTATCAGCAACCATCACTTCTGTGTTGCAATGGCACATTGTGTTAGCAAATCCAAGTTCATCATTTTAAAAAGCTAATTGATCATTAGAAAACCCTTTTGCAATTATGTTAGCACAGCTGAAAACTGTTGTTCTGATTAAAGTAGCAATAAAACTGGCCTTCTTTAGATGGGTTAAGTATCTGGGGCATCAGCATTTATGGGTTCGATTACAGGCTCAAAATGGCCGGAAACAAAGAACTTTCTAAACTCATCAGTCTATTCTTGTTCTAAGAAATGATGGCTATTCCATGCGGGAAATTGACAAGAAACTGAAGATCTCGTACAAAGCTGTGTACTACTTACTCCCTTCACAGAACAGCACAAACTGTCTCTAACCAGAATAGAAAGAGGAGTGGGAGGCCCCGGTGCCCATCTGAGCAAGAAGACAAGTACATTAGTATCTAGTTTGAGAAACAGACGCCTGACAAGTCCTCAACTGGCAGCTTCATTAAATAGTACCACCAGTCTCAACGTCAACAGTAAGAGGCGACTCCGGGATGCTGGCATTCTAGGCAGAGCTCCTCTGTCCAGTGTCTGTGTTCTTTTGCCCAGCTTAATCTTTTATTTTTATTGGCCAGTCTGAGATATGGCTTTTTCTTTGCAACTCTGCCTAAAAGGCCAGCATCCCAGAGTCGCCTCTTCACTGTTGACGTTGAGACTGGTGTTTTGCGAGTACTAACTCACATATTTCACATGTATTGTACAGCTTGTTTCTAGCATCTCGCTGTTATAGATCACTTTATATAATCGGATCAGTTTTATTTTCTTCAAAATCTTAAGCTAACAAGTGCTTTTTTCCATTTTCTTTAACAAATAGGTAGGCCTATGGCATACCCTCTTATACCCTTTCAATTTGAGTCTTGGTTTTAACTTAACAGCCCTTCACTGACACCGAAGTAGGATATTTAAAGAGTACAGAACAAGGCTCCTTGGCAAGCTCCGGCTGGTCCCCTTCAACCACTTCTTGTCCCTCACCGTCCCTGGTCTCATATATCCCTGTCACGTTCTGACCTGTATTTCCTTTGTTTTGTATTTATTTAGTATGGTCAGGGCGTGAGTTGGGTGGGCAGTCTATGTTTGTTTTTCTATGTTTTGGGTTATTTCTATGTTTCGGCCTAGTATGGTTCTCAATCAGAGGCAGGTGTCATTAGTTGTTTCTGATTGAGAATCATACTTAGGTAGCCTGGGTTTCACTGTGTGTTTGTGGGTGATTGTTCCTGTCTCTGTGTTTGCACCAGATAGGACTGTTTTAGGTTTGCTCACGTTTGTTATTTTGTTAGTTTATTCATGTATAGTTTCTTTATTAAAGAACAATGAATAACAACCATGCTGCGTTTTGGTCCGCCTCTACTTCACCCCAAGAGAACCGTTACAATACCTGGACTTCGTCACAGGTTTCCCCCCGCTGATGGCAACACCGTCATCATGACAGTATTAGACCGGTTGTCCAAAGCCGGCCATTTTATTCCTCTCCCCAAGCTACCCTCTGCCAAAGAGACAGCCCAGCTCATGGTGCAGCACGTCTTCTGGATCCATGGACTCTCCGGGTTCCACCCTCAGTCTAATGGCCAGTCGGAGCGAGCCAATCAAGACCTGGAGACAAGTCTCCTCTGCCTTGTCTCCACCAACCCCACCACCTGGAACTTGTGTGAGTAGAATACGCCCACAACACCCTCCCTTGCTCTGCCACTGGTCTCTCGCCTTTTGAGTGTTCCCTGGGTTATCAGCCCTCGCTCATCCCGGAGCAAGAGGAAGAGGTCGGCATATCCTTGGTCCAGATGTTCATCCGCCACTGTCGCCATACATGGAAGAGAGCCCGGTCGGCTCTTCTCAAGACCACCTCCAGGTATCGACAACAAGCAGACGACCACCGTACCCCGGCTCCCTGTTATTGTCTCGGGTAGAGGGTATGGCTGTCCACTCGAGATTTGCGCCTCCGGGTGGAGTCCCGCAAACTTCCACCTGTTTTATCAGCCCTTTCCCCATCTCCAAGATTCTTCACCCTTCTGCTGTTCATCTTCTGTTGCCCCACACCCTCCGTATACATCCCACTTTTCATGTGTCTAGGATTAAACCTATGTCTCACAGCGCTTTGTCTCCTGTTTCCAGGGCCACTCCTCTCCCCAATCTCATTGACGGCCAACCGTTGTACACGTTGAGGTGCCTCCTGGGCAGGGGATTCCAGTACCTGGTTGACTGGGAGGGTTATGGCCCAGAGGAGAGGTGCTGGGTCCATGCTAGGAACATCCTGGACCCAGCCCTCATTGCTGAGTTCCATCGCCGGCATCCCGGTCGACCAGATATGCGCCCAGGAAGGACACCAGGTGGTGTCCCTAGAGGTAGAGGAGGGGGTACTGTCACACCTTGATCTTTATCACCTGTCTTTGTGCTTGTCTCCACCCCCCTCCAGATGTTGCCCATCTTCCCCATTATCCCCAGTGTATACATACCTGTGTTTTTTGCTTGTTTGTTGCCAGTTTGTCTTGTCTCGTCAAGCCTACCAGCATTTTCCCCATACTCCTATTCCCTGTTTTCTAGTTTTCCCGGTTTTGACCATTCTGCCTGGCCTGACCCTGAGCCTGTCTGCTGTTCTATACCTTGTGACACTGCCCTGGATTACTGACCTCTGCCTGCCCTTGACCTGGATCTTCTCCTGAGCTGTGATACCATCAAGAGCTATGATGAAACTGGCTCTCATAAGTCCCGCCACAGGAAAGGAAGACTCAGAGTTCATTAGAGTTACCAGCCTCAGAAATTGCAGCCCAAACAAATGCTGTTCAGAGGAGACTGTGTGAATCAGGCCTTCATAGTTTAATTGCTGCAAAGAAACCTTGCTTGAGCCAAGAAACACAAGCAATGGACATTAGACTGGTGGAAATCTGTCCTTTGGTCCTGAGTCCAAATTGGAGATTTTTGGTTCCAACCGCTGTGTCTTTGTGAGATGCAGAGTAGGTGAATGGAGGATCTTTGCATGTGTGGTTCACACAGTGAGGTGTGATGTGTGGGAGTGCTTTGCTGGTGACACTGTCTGTGATTTATTTAAATTTCAAGGCACACTTAACCAGCATGGCTACCACAGCATTCTGCAGCAATACGCAATCCCATCTGGTTTGTGCTTAGTAGGACTATCATTTGTTTTTCAACCGGAGAATGACAGGACAGTCACCCAAGTCATAGACTGTTTTCTCTGCAACCATAAGGCAAGCGATACCGGAGCGCCAAGCCTAGGACCAAAAGGCTCTTTAACAGCTTCTATCTCCAAGCCATAAGACTGCTGAACAATTAATCAAATGGCCACCGGATATTTTACATTGACCCCCCCATTTGTTTCGTAAACTGCTGCTACTCGCTATTTATTATCTATGCATAGTCACTTCACCCCTACCTACATTTACAAATTACCTAAACTATAAACTGTACCTCTGTACACTGCACGTCCAAGATGGCATAGCAAAGCGGACGTGTTTGTTGTTGTCCCGTGTAAATTGTATGTTTTTTTCTTATTTTTTTGTATATATTTAAATATATTTCAATCTCTTTTTCCATTTTAAAATTAAATATACCTTCTGGCAACCCGCCTCACCCAATGTGATACGGATCTGCTATTTTTAGACCTTTAGCTATAATTAGCTACTAGCTATTTAGCCATTGTTAGCCACTGCTAGCGGACTTTACCTTTAGCTCAGACACCAGCTGTTTTTAGCCTGGATAATACCTGAGAGTCTGCACAGAGCGATGTCAACCCTGAGCATATCGGACTGCTTTTCTCCACTATATCGCCGGATTCCTGCCGTAAACTCTGGACCATTACACTGGATCATCGCAGCTAGCTAGCTGCTACCGAGTGGCCCAGCCAAGAAGCTAGCCTTGAGCCAGGCCCATCTCACGGTCTGCTCAGTGGACCCTATAGTCACTCGGCTACACAGCTGATGCCTCCCGGACTGTTCACTAACACGGCTAGAAGCCACTACATCACCGGATTCGTGCTCTGGACCTTTGCACCAGATCATCGCAGCTAGCTAGCTGCTACCAAGTGGCTATAGTGGTTAACGCACTTGTCCCGAAGTTAGCACCATTTAGCCTCGAGCCAGGCGCATCTTCCGGCTAGCAAACCAAATTACTCCAGCTTCAATACCTCTTTGCCAATTGGCCTGGCCCCTTTGTAACATGGAGCCCCGCCAATCCATCACGACTGGTCAGCCAACGTAATTCCGCCCTCAACCGGCCTTTGCCAGACGTCAGTGATGCCCTTGTCCCGAAGCTAGCGTAGTAATGACTACCTAAGGGCTTCCCTGTTTCATCTATTGCTGTTCACTGGACCCTATGATCACTTGGTTACATAGCTGATGCCCACTGGACTGTTCATTAATCACGGTACTCCATTTTGTTTATTTTGTTAATCTGTTGGCCCCAGCCTCAAACTCAGGCCCTGTGTGTAGTTAACTGACTCTCTCTGCCCACGGCCAACAGCTCTGCACCCCCAGCAACTACTTACCCAAGCCTCCACAGCTTCTCCTTCACCTAAATCCAGATAGCTGATGTTCTGGAAAGAGCTGCAAAACCTGGACCTGTACAAATCAGCTGGGCTAGACAATCTGGACCCTCTTTTTCTAAAATTATCCGCCGCCATTGTTGCAACCCCTATTACTAGTCTTTTCAACCTCTTTCGTATCGTCCGAGATTCCTAAAGATTGGAAAACTGCCGTGGTCATCCCCCTCTTCAAAAGGGGTGACACTCTAGACGCAAACTGTTACAGACCTATATCCATCCTGCCCTGTCTTTGAAAGCCAAGTTAACAAACAGATCACCGACCATTTCGAATCCCACTGTACCTTCTCCGCTCAAGGTACTAATTTATATCATCAATAAAAGACAGTACTGTGCAGCAATCTTCATCGACCTGGCCAAGACTTTCGACTCTGTCAATCTCCGTATTCTTATTGGCAAACTCAACAGCCTTGATTTCTCAAATGACTGCCTCGCCTGGTTCACCAACTACTTCTCAGATAGAGTTCAGTTTGTCAAATCGGAGGGCCTGTTGTCCGGACCTATGGCATTCTCTAGGGGGTGCCACAGGGTTCAATTCTCGGGCCGACTCTTTTCTCTTTATATATCAACGATGTCGTTCTTGCTGAGGGTGATTACTTGATCCACCTCTACCCAGACGACACCATTCTGTATACTTCTGGCCCTTCTTTGGACACTGTGTTAACAAACCTCCAAACGAGCTTCAATGCCATACAACACTCCTTCCGTGGTCTCCAACTGCTCTTAAACTGCTCTCTTCAACCGATCTCTGCCCGCGCCCGCCCGACTAGCATCACTACTCTGGATGGTTCTGACTTAGTGGACAACTACAAATACCTAGGTATCTGGCTAGACTGTAAAATCTTCTTCCAGACTCATATTAAGCATCTCCAATTCAAAATTGTATCTAGAATCGGCTTCCTATTTCGCAAACAAAGCTTCCTTCACTCACACTGCCAAACATACCCTTGTAAAACTGACCATCCTACCGATCCTTGACTTCAGCGATGTCATTTACAAAATAGCCTCCAACACTCTATTCCGCAAACTTGATGCAGTTTATCACAGTGCCATCCGTTTTGTCACCAAAGCCCCATGTACCACCCACCACTGCGACCTGTATGCTCTTGTCAGCTGGCACTCGTTACATATTCGTCGCCAAACCCACTGGCTCCAGGTCATCTATAAGTTTTTACTAGGTAAAGCTCCGCCTTATCTCAGCTCACTGGTCACCATAGCAGCACCCACCCGTAGCACAGGTATATCTCACTGGTCATCCCCAAAGTCAACAGCTCTGTTGGCTGCCTTTCCTTCCAGTTCTCTGCTGCCAATGACTGGAACGAATTGCAAAAATTGGAGACTTATATCTCCCTCACTAACTTTAAGCATCAGGTATGGTCAGCTTACCGATTGCTGCAGCTGTACACCACCCATCTGTAAATAGCCCATCTAACTACCTACCTCATCCCCATATTGTTTGTTTTGCTCTTTTGCACACCACTATTTCTACTTGCACATCATCATCTGCACATCTATCACTTTAGTGTTAATTTGCTAAATTTTTATTACTTTGCTACTATGACCTATGTAATGCCTTACCTCCTTACTCCATTTGCACACACTGTATACAGATTTTTCTATTGTGCTATTGACTGTACTTTTGTTTATCTCACGTGTAACTCTGTGTTGTTGTTTTTTGTCGCACTGCTTTGCTTTATCTTGGCCAGGTCGCAGCTGTAAATGAGAACTTGTTCTCAACTGGCCTATCTTAAATAAAGGTGAAATAAAAAAAACATTTTAAAAAAACACAAACTCTGTACTGGTACCCCCTGTATGTAGCCTCGTTATAGTTATTTTATTGTGTTACTTTTCATTATTTTTTACTTTAGTTTATTTGGTAAATATTTTCTTAACTCTTCTTGAATTGCACTTTTGGTTAAGGGCTTATAAGTAAGCATTTCACGGTAAGGTCTACACTTTTTGTATTCGGCACATGTGACAAATACATTTTGATTTGATTTGACCCAACACCTCCAGGCTGTGTAAGGGCTATTTGACCAAGAAGGAAAGTGATGGAGTGCTGCATCAGATGACCTGGCCTACACAACCAGGCCTACACCCGACCTCAACCCAATTGAGATGGGCCGGAGAGTGAAGGAGAAGCTGCCAGCAAGTGCTCAGCATATGTGGGAACTCCTTCAAGACTGTTGGAAAAGCATTCCAGGTGAAGCTGGTTGAGGGAATGCCAAGAGTGTGCAAAGCTGTCATCAAGGCAAAGGGTGGCTACTTTTACTATCACTTTTTTGGTTACTACATGATTCCAAATGTGTTATTTCATAGTTTTGATGTCTTCACTATTATTCTAGAGTGTAGAAAATAGTAAAAAATAAAGAAAAACCATTGAATGAGTAGGTGTTCCCAAACTTTTGACTGGTACTCTTTATATTTACTTTTTTTTGCCAGTTTTGCATGTTATGTTGGCATTAATACATATATGAGTTTGCAAGCAATGTAAAAAAATAAAACAATAATAATTGAGTTAATAAAGCCGCATACCAACATGGTCTCTTTTTATACTCTTTTGAATAAGGCAACTCCAAAATGCAGGTGTTTCCGCTAGAAGTCGACCGATTAATCGGAATGGCCGATTAATTAGGGCCGATTTCAAGTTTTCATAACAATCGGAAATCTGTATTTTTGGACACCGATCTGGCCGATATTTTTTTTTTTTATGTTTTAAATTGAATCTTTATTGAACTAGGCAAATCAGTTAAGAACACATTCTTATTTTCAATGACGGCCTAGGAATGGTGGTTTAACTGCCTCGTTCAGATTTTCACCTTGTCAGCTCGGGGATTCAAACTTGCAACCTTACAGTTAACTAGTCCAACACTCTAACCACCTGCCTCTCATTGCACTCCACGAGGAGACTGCTTGTTACGTGAATGTAGTAAGCCAAGGTAAGTTGCTAGCTAGAATTAAACTTATCTTATAAAAACAATCAATCAATCATAATCACTAGTTAACATCATGGTTGATGATATTACTAGTTTATCTAGCGTGTCCTGCGTTGCATATAATCGATGCGGTGCATATCGTTACTCCAATGTGTACCTAACCATGAACATCAATGCCTTTCTTAAAATAAATACACAGAAGTATATATTTTTAAACCTGCATATTTAGCTAAAAGAAATCCATGTTAGCAGGCAATATTAACCAGGTGAAATTGTGTCACTTCTCTTGCGTTCATTGCACGCAGAGTCAGTGTATATGCAACAGTTTGGGCCGCCTAATTTGCCAGAATTTTACGTAATTATGACATAACATTGAAGGTTGTGCAATGTAACAGGAATATTTAGACTAATGGATGCCACCCCTTAGATAAAATACGGAACGGTTCCGTATTTCACTGAAAGAATAAACATCTTGTTTTCGAGATGATAGTTTCCGGATTCAACCATATTAATGACCTAAGGCTCGTATTTCTGTGTGTTATTATGTTATAACTATGATTTGATAGAGCAGTCTGACTGAGCGGTGGTAGGCAGCAGCAGGCTTGTAAGCATTCATTCAAACAACACTTTTGTGCGTTTTGCCAGCAGCTCTTCATTGCGCTGTTTATGACTTCAAGCCTATCAACTCCCGAGATTAGGCTTGTGTAACCGATGTGAAATGGCTAGCTAGTTAGCGGGGTACGCGCTAATAGCGTTTCAAATGTCGCTCACTCTGAGACTTGGAGTGGTTGTTCCCCTTGCTCTGCATGGGTAACGCTGCTTCGAGGGTGGCTGTTGTCGTTGTGTTCCTGGTTCGAGCCCAGGGAGGAGCGAGGAGAGGGACGGAAGCTATACTGTTACACTGGCAATACTAAAGTGCCTATAAGAACATCTAATAGTCAAAGGTTAATGAAATACAAATGGTATAGAGAGAAATAGTCCTATAATTCCTATAATAACTACAACCTAAAACGTATTACCTGGGAATATTAACTCATGTTAAAAGGAACCACCAGCTTTCATATGTTCTCATGTTCTGAGCAAGGAACTTAAATGTTAGCTTTCTTACATGGCAAATATTGCACTTTTACTTTCTTCTCCAACACTTTGTTTTTGCATTATTTAAACCAAATTGAACATGTTTAATTATTTATTTGAGGCTAATTTGATTTTATTGATGTATTATATTAAGTTAAAATAAGTGTTCATTCAGTATTATTGTAATTGTCATTATTACAAATAAATAAAATAGAAATCGGCCGATTAATCGGTATCGGCTTTTTGGTCCTTTAATAATTGGAATCGGTATCGGCGTTGAAAAAAAATCATAATCGGTCGACCTCTAGTTTCCGCCTAGCTCAGTACTTTCTGTGGTGGTGGGGCAGCCAGCGGAAAATACAGAGTGTAGGGGTTGGTAATGTTCTCCAGTTGCGCCGTGATTTGCCAAGTGTTCCGACATTCATGGGGACGCTACGTCACTGCAAAATCTAAGGGTAGAGCTCAAAGATTCAAGCCCCTTGGGTGCTGCCATACAGTTACATTAGAAGTGCCCATTTAAGAAGACTCAAAGACATTGCCCACAGATAAAATTATGTCAAATCATGTTATATCTACAGTAGCTTTGATTGGACTTATACTTTAACAACCTTAGCTAGCAAGCTAGCAGTCATCATCATGAATCAAGTCAACAATATACTGGCAAATCATTTTCAATCCTTGTCATATGAAGAAAAATAATGAACAGAAATGATGGATAAAACGTAGCGGTGCTCATCGGCCATTGGACATAAACATTGATGGAAATGGCAAATTCAACGAGTGGTTTGGATGAAATCAGTAGCTGCAAGCATTGCAAAGCAATCACTAGCCTGATATTTAGTGGAGTGGGTATGTGGTCCCAAGTGAGGGTTTAAGGGTCTCTTCTCCAAGCTTAAAAGGATAAACACTCAACATTGGCCATGTTGTCAATCCAGCTTGACTTCTGGGACAACTGGGAACTCGAGAAAAAAAACTGACTGGGAAAATACATTTTAAACGGTCATTCAATTCCAAGTCAGGAACTCAGGCCTCTTTCTTGAGCTCCGAGCTGAAGATCACTGACATCATCATTATTCAACCTTGTTTTTTTCTCCGAGTTCATAGTTGTCTTGAAAGCACCATAAATTCAGAGAATGCAGGACTTTGATGACAGAGTTTAATGACAACATTTTCCCACGAAGGACTGCTACGCCACCTTCCTGTTCAAGTGAGCACAGCACAACAAGGTGAGTCCAAAAATGTCTTGTTATCTGCTGCATAAATTATGTAATATGCCAGAGAGATATGAATACTGTAGCTAAGAAAGTAATACTAACATGCTGACCAGACCGGTCACGTCGCGTGTGCGAGCGTCGCAAAATAAATTTAGTAATCCATGTTATTCAATTATTGCACCCACACTGCTCGCGTGCGCCAATGAGTGTCTGCGTTGCCAAGGGCTGAAATAGAAGTCCTTTCTATTTCTGACACAGATCGCGCTGCAAGTCCTGCCTCTCCCATCTCCTGATTGGTTTATAGAAGCAGGTACCCACGTGCCATCTCCTCATTGGTTATACTCACGTGGGTGATTGAAAGACGAAATGTTTTGCTGGTTGTCGTGGTAAAAGTGTAGATTTTTTTTCTTTAGGTAAAAGTGTAGATGCCAATCGCCATATAATTTCAAAGATGAAATAGCCTGGAAGGAGGAGAGATGACTAGAAATGATTCAGTTGGCCGTTTTATGTGTGGATTAATTGTATGAGTAGAGGACCTTGTGCATTTCAGGTAAAATAACAACTCAATGTTTATATCCCAGGACAAATTAGCTAGCAACAGCAAGATAGCTAAATAGGATAAATTAGCTAGCAAGTGCAAGTTAACTAGCTAAATGTCCATACATGTTTAATGCTTTTCGACCTGTCCCCAAATTAATGTCATTGATTCAGAGTTTGTTTTGATATTTTAACCTGCGTGTCGTGATCACCTTTGCTGTAGGGGGACAAAATACATTTATGCACGATAGCGCACGATAGCGCACATGTGCAGCCGGTTTAGGTTCTGTGTAAGTGTATGTTGTGTCTGTTAGTAGCCCATATGCCTCACCCGAATAATTTCCCCTCATAATTTTGCCAACTGTTCTGACTTGGTGGTGCACACATAGCCTATGCCCTGTTTTAGAGAAATGAGTTTTCATTGTCTGCTTATATGCCGCCTTTATTTATCCTACGGTTCTGACTTGGTGTACAGGGAGAATAATTTAAGAATGGCCCATGTTCTGAATTTTGTCGCTGTACATTTAAAAAGTGCTGAACAAATAGTTATACTGACTACTAGCTTGTTCATTAATGTTTTAATCAATATTACGGATGGCCCCTTATGCCATAGTTTGTACATCTCAGTTATCAGTAGAAACCACATTTGTTAAGCAAGTCAGCTATGTTTTTTAAGGCAGTAAATGAGGCTGAATTAACTGTTTCACTGCTAGGCAAGGCTCCGTTGATAGCCATGTGTAACAGTGGTAAGGTGTTGGGACTGCTGTTGGGACTCTGCTGTTAGGACAGCTTTACTGTATGTAGGCCCTAAATGTTTGTGGGCACCATTTGTCACAATTATAGTGCAATTAATGTATTGTTTAGTGTTGTGATGTGTTGTGTAGTGACAAATTGGGTAGTTTGCCCCATCAAGATTTACATGCTTTTCTGACAAACTGTTCCAAATTGTCAGAAAATAATATTGACAATAATAATAATAACTCTCCTATTTCTTGATGGCACCGGAGAAGGAGGCAACAAATTGTGTTTTTTTTTGTTTGTTTATTTGTCTTTTTTGTAACATATTTTTTAACTTATCTTGTACATAATGTTGCCACTACCGTCTCTTATGACCAAAAATAACTTATGGACATCAGGACTGAGATTACTCATCACGGACAGGCAGAATCCTATTTGTCCTTTAATGAGTCTGACGAGCCCAACGCGAACGATATACTGCTTTCTCAGGAACAGGCCCAAATCCCCGAGATTTCCGTGAAGGGGAGGCGGAGAAAAAGGGGCCAAAGGGCAGGCTGCCTTCTGAGAATTCGTGGACGATCGAAAAAACAATTATTTCCATTACTTCCATTCTGCAAGCAAACATGCAATCTTAGTAAGAATATAATAGATTACCTCCACGCAAGATTAAACTACCAATGGGACATTCAAAACTGTAATATCCTATGCTTCACGGAGTCGTGCCTGAACGACAACACTATCAACATACAGCTGGCTGGTTATACACTGTACTGGCAGGATAGAACAGCGGCGTCTGGTAAGACAAGGGGCGGCAGGTTATGTATTTTTGTAAATAACAGCTGGTGCACAATATCTAAGGAAGACTCAAACTATTGCACGCCTGAGGTAGAGTGATCTCATGATAAGCTGTAGACCACACTATCTACCTAGAGAGTTTTCATGTATTTTTCGTAGCTGTTTACATACACCACAGTCAGAGGCGGGCACTAAGACAGCCTTGAATGAGCTGTATTCCGCCAATAGCAAACAAGAAAACACTCACCCAGAGGTGGTGCTCCTAGTAGCCGGGGACTTATATGCAGAGAAACTTAAATCCGTTTCACCACATTTCTGTCAGCATGTTACATGTGCAACCAGAGGAAAAAAAAACTCTGGACCACCTTTACTCCACACATAGAGACGCATACAAAGCTCTTCCTCGCCCTCCATTTGGTAAATCTGACCATAATTATATCCTCCTGATTCCTGCTTACAAGCAAAGATTAAAGCAGCAAGCACCAGTGACTAGATCAATAAAAAAAGTGGTCAGATGAAGCAGATGCTAAACTACAGGACTGTTTTGCTAGTACAGACTGGAATATTTTCCGGGATTCCTCCGACGGCATTGAGAAGTACACCACACCAGTCATCAGCTTCATCAATAAGTGCATCGATGACATCGTCCCCACAGTAACCATACGTACAAAACCCCAACCAGAAGCCATGGATTACAGGCAACATCTGCACTGAGCTAAAGGCTAGATCTGCCGCTTTCAAGGAGCGGGACTCTAACCCGGAAGCTTATAAGAAATCCCGCTATGCCCTCCGACGAACCATCAAACAGGCAAAGCTTCAATACAGGACTAAGATCGAATTGTACTACACTGGTTCTGACGCTCGTCAGATGCGGCAGGGCTTGCAAACCATTACAGACTACAAAGGGATGCACAGTTGAGAGCTGCCCAGTGACATGAGCCTACCAGACGAGCTAAACTACTTCTATGCTCGCTTTGAGGCAAATGGCACTGAAACAAGCATGAGAGCACCAGCTGTTTCCTGGAAGACTGTGTTATCACGCTCTCCGCAGCCGATTTGAGTAAGACCTTTAAGTATGTCAAATAGACAAGATCCTGCAACCATGGAGAGGTAAATACCTGTCTATTTAGAGAAAAATTGCCCTGATTAACACCGCAGTCATATCTCAGTTTACTCACTTACTTATGGCGTTGCCTACTCCTGAGGGTTTGTTTTTTAAATCATATGAGCAAAAAATATTTAGCTTTATCTGGGACGCTAAACCAGACAAAATAAAATGAGCCTATCTATATAATGAATATGAATTGGGTGGGTTGAGATGATTAAATATAAAAGCTCTAAACCTCTCTCTAAAAGCTTCACTTATTCAAAAGTTTTACTTTAACCCTAAATGGTTCTCAAGAAGATTACTAAGAAAAGCTCATCCATAGTTTAAAAATGCCTTTTTGCCTTTGTGCAGATTGATTGAATTGAAAATTATACTTTTTTCAAAGTATCTCTATTTTTCAAACAAGAATTGCAAAAATATTATGGCTGAACTCAAATGTCCTGGTTGATCAAGTACCTGTATTTATGAGAAAGATGTTTGAAAAGGGTATGTTGTTCTTAAATTATATTGTAAATTGGAACTCTATGTCCTTCATAGAGTTATCAGAATTGTACGGGAAGGTCTGCTCAATCCAAGAGTACAACCAATTGATTACAGCGTTACCCCAAAAATAGAGGAGGCAGGTGGCAGTGGGAGGAGGTAGGGAACTGGTCTGTCTGTCCTATATAAAGGATCAAAACTGGCGGAGGAATAAAAATAGCATAAATAGAAAAGTATACCAGTTTCATTTGAGAGCCAGGATGTTGGCAGCAGTGCCATACAGATTGCAAAATAGTTGGGAAGAGATTTTGATGTACCGATTCCATGGTATGAGTTGATATATAAGACAATGCAAGATTCAAGGCTTTTCAGCTAAAATTATTATATAGAATTCTTGCCACCAACAAAATGTTGAATATTTGGGGCATAAAGTCATCGAAGCTCTGCAGATTATTTTGTGAGGATACAGAATCAATAGACAATTTATTTTGGTATTGCCCTCAGGTAGCCTGTTTCTGGTCTCAGGTTCAGGAATGGCTGAAAATGCATAGCATTGATCCTAGAAATAGTACTGTTGGGAGATCTGGAGAAACTGAGTAAGTCAATAACTAATACACTAATACTCTTAGTAAAAGTATTTATCTTCAACTCGCAATATGTGGATTCTATTCGATTAGATAGATTTAAATTGTACGTCAAACATCACAGCATAGTTGAAAGATATATGTTGTGTAGAAATCCGTAGAGGGTGGCCAGCAGAGATAATGTAGGTGGGATGTGCTGAGTGAAGCTGAGGGTTGGGATGTGGAATTGGAGACAAGTGGGAGTGGAGTTGCTGTACCGGAGATAGAATGATGGTCAAAGATAAAAGTCAAAAATAAAGTCAAAATAAAACATAATAAAGTAAGTAAAAAAATAAAGTATGTTTGAGGTGTTTGTACACATGCATTTACACACACTCTCATTCAAATAAACGCATGCAAGAACACATACATGTAATAGTGCCAGACATGCACACAAACATATACAGTTGGCTTTGCTGTTATGATTTTAGTTGTCCTTGATGTCCTTTGTTTTTTAAAGTTTTGTTGCATTGTTGTTTGCTGTTTTCTTCTGTCCTTTTATTTTTTCTCTTTAGTTCACTGTCTTGGTTGTTGGTGCATTGGGGAGTTCTTGGGAATGGATGTCACGTTCTGACCTCTATTTCCGTTGTTTTGTATTTATTTAGTATGGTCAGGGCGTGAGTTGGGTGGGCAGTCTATGTTTGTTTTTCTATGTTTTGGGGCATTTCTATGTTTTCGGCCTAGTATGGTTCTCAATCAGAGGCAGGTGTCATTAGTTGTCTCTGATTGAGAATCATACTTAGGTAGCCTGGGTTGCACTGTTTGTTTGTGGGTGATTGTCTATGTTGATGGCTTGTTTCAGCACAGTCCATATGATTAGCTTCACGGTTGTTCTTTTGTTTACTGGTTTTGTATAGTGTTCAGTGTTCACTACTTTCTTTATTAAAGATTGACCATGGACACTTACCACGCCGCGTATTGGTCCTCAGATCCATCTCGCCTCTCCTCTTCAGATGAAGAGGAGGACGGCCCTGACAATGGAATTCATTTTATTTTTATTTTTTATTTTTCTTCTTGGGGCGACTGTGGGAGGGTTGTCGAATGGTTGAGGGCCAGTTATTAGGGAACTGTGGGGGGATCTTGGAGAGTTCTGGTTCATGTTTTTGGCCTGGCGGAAGATCTGTCAACATGCCCTTGTGCAGGGAATTGACCCGAAATGCTTCTGTGTGTCGCTCTGAATGGGAGTCTGTGATGACTGGTATGGTGTCGTTGTTGAGCGGCTTCACAGCAAGTATATTGTATGTTTCGGATACTCAATGAAATGAAAATCAATTAAAAAAATTAAAAAACATTCACAAGGCCACAGGGCCAGACGGATTACCAGGACGTGTACTGCGAGCATGCGCTGACCAACTAGCAAAGTGTCTTTACTGACATTTTCAACCTCTCCCTGTCCGAGTCTGTAATACCAACATGTTTTAAGCAGACCACCATAGTCCCTGTGCCCAAGAACACTAAGGTAACCTGCCTAAATGACCCGTAGCACTCATGTCTGTAGCCATGAAGTGCTATGAAAGGCTGATCATGGCTCACATCAACACCATTATCCCAAAAACCCTAGACCCACTCCAATTTGCATACTGCCCAAACAGATCCACAGATGATGCAATCTCTATTGCACTCCACACTGCCCTTTCCCACCTGGACAAAAGGAACACCTATGTGAGAATGTTATTCATTGACTACAGCTCAGTGTTCAACACCATAGCGCCCTCAAAGCTCATCAATAAGCTAAGGACCCTGGGACTAAACACCTCCCTCTGCAACTGGATCCTGGACTTCCTGACGGTCCGCCCCAGGTGGTAATGGTATGTAGAAACACATCTGCCACGCTGATCCCTAACACAGGGTCCCCTCAGGGGTGCTTGCTCAGTCCCCTCCTGTACTCCTTGTTCACTCATGACTGCACGGCCAGGCACGACTCCAACACCATCATCGAGACAGCCTACAGGGAGGAGGTCAGAGACCTGGCCGTGTGGTGCAAGGACAACAACCTCTCCCTCAACGTGATCAAGACAAAGGAGATGATTGTGGACGATAGGAAAAAGAGGACCGAGCACACCCCCATTCTCATCGACAGGGCTGCAGTGGAGCAGGTTGAGCGCTTCAAGTTCCTTGGTGTCCACTTCACCAACAAATGAACATGGTCCAAGCACACCAAGACAGTAGTGAAGAGGGCACAACAAGACCTATTATTTTATCCAAATGTATTTATTTTATTTTTAAACTGCATTGTTGGTAAGTTAGCATTTCACTGTTGTATTCGGCACATGTGACTAATACAATTTGATTTGATTTGATCTCCTTATTGTTATTATTACTATTATTATGACCATCATTATAATAAGTAATGTTATTATCATTAGTAGACTTAGTATAACAGCCTTGTGTAACCACCATGGAACTGTAGGCTTAAGAGTGCTTAATGTTTAGACTCACACAATGAGACATTTAGATTGTGTGCTACTGATTGAACTCAGACAAAACTAAAACTTTATTGTACATCCCCTCCACGACCACGACCACGACCCCACACATACCTCAAGTTCACAGACAAAATAAACAAAATTTCAGACAAAATAAACAAAATTTCAGACAAAAATTGAAGTTTCTAAAACTGTTTGAATGATATCTGTGAGTATAACAGAACTCATATGGCAGGCGAAAACCTGAGAAAACATCCAAACAGGAAGTGGGAAATCTGAAGTTTGTAGTTTTTGAACTCAGCCCCTATCGAATACACAGTGAGATATGGGTCATTTTGCACTTCCTACGGCTTCCACTAGATGTCAACAGTCTTTAGAACGTTGTTTCAGGCTTCTACTGTGAAGGGGGAGCGAATGAGAGCTGTTTGACTAAGGGGTCTGGCAGCAGCCTCGTTCTCAGTCACGCGCATTTCACATGAGAGGTAGCTCTCGTTCCATTGCTTTTCTACAGACAATGGAATTCTCCGGTTGGAACATTATTGAACATTTATGAAAAAACATCCTAAAGTTGATTCTATACTTAGTTTGACAAGTTTCTACGACCTGTAATATAACTTTCCGAACTTTTCGTCCGACGTTCGGCTGAACCTGATCGCACGTTTGGATTTGTTTACAAAATAAGCTATTTGCACATAAATGATGGGCATTATTGAACAAAACAAACATTTATTGTGGAACTGCGATTCCTGGGAGTGCATTCTGATGAAGATCATCAAAGGTAAGTGAATATTTATAATGATATTTCTTACTAATTTTGACTGCGCAACATGGCGGATATTTCTTTTGGCTGGTTTGGGCTCTGAGCGCCGTACTCAGATTATGCTTTTTCTGTAAAGTTTTTTTAAAATCTGACACAGGGTTGCATTAGGGAGAAGTGTATCTAAAGTTCCATGCATAACACTTGAATTTTCATCAACATTTATAATGAGTATTTCTGTGAATTTATGTGGCTCACTGCAAAATCACAGCATGTTTTTGAACTACTGAACATAACACACCAATGTAAAATGAGATTTTTGGATATAAATATGCACTTTATCGAACAAAACATACATGTATTGTGTAACATGAAGTCCTATGAGTGTCATCAGATGAAGATCATCAAAGGTTAGGGATTCATTTTATCTCTATTTGTGCTTTTTGTGACTCCTCTATTTGACTGGAAAAATGGCTGGGTTTTTCTGTGACTTGGTGGTGACCTAACATAATAGTTTGTGGAGCTTTCGCTGTAAAGCATTTTTGAAATCAGACACTATGGCTGGATTAACAAGAATATTATCTTTAAAATGGTGCCTAATACTTGAGATTTCTGTTGATTTGTATTTTGCACCCTGCAATTTCATTGGCTGTTGTTCCGCTAGCGGAACCCCAGCCCTCGACAGGATATGGAGACAACTGGAAAAGGATGGATGAAAGTGACCTGTATGCCTACATAGGGCTACTAATCTTAGCAGGTGTGTATAGGTCCCGAGGAGAGGCTACATGTAGTCTCTGGGATGCAGAGAGTGGAAGGGTGATTTTCCGTGTCACGATGCAACTGAAAGTCTTTCACACTTTCTCAAGAATGCCACGATTTGAGAACTGTGAGTCAAGACCTGCAAGACATGTGAGAGACAAACTGGCAGCCATAAGAGAAGTCTGGGAGAAGTGGGTGGAGCGTCTGCCATACCTCTACAACCCTGGGCCTGAAGTAACAGTGGATGAGTGGATGAGCAACTGGTTCCATTCAGAGGTACATTTTTATTTTCATATCTGTAATGTAAGTGATTTTCACTGTTAATGTCATTATGTATTGCTGTAATATCATTGATTTATGAGAGCTTTCGCTGTAAAGCATTGGTTTTGAGATTGGTTTCTGTGACACTGATACTAATTACTGATAATAATCTCTTTTGTCAAAAGGTCGTTGTCCTTTCCGGCAGTATATGCCCAGTAGCCAGCAAAGTGCTATCTCTTGCTAGTTTTTTTTTTTACACCTATGCAGTACCTTTAGCAATAATAATAATAAACCTTTACTTTAGTAAAGAAAACAATTATGACAGGTGTGTTGTAATAAATACGAGTGGTGTCCACTGATTAAACGCAGTCCTTCTGCAGAGTGAAGAGGGAAAACCCAGATATTCACAATGTTTGTGATGAATGACAGGTTGTTTCTAAATGCAAAATAGATTTGGGGTTGTCAGCTGTCTACCAAGCTTACACATATCGTGGGGGCAGAACACAAACAGTATTGTACGCTCTCTGTGCGTGTGTTGTACCGTACTCTTCAGGTGTACCTATGTCCTGTATGACAAGCGCTAGGGTAATTGAATGGAAGCAAAGCCCCGAGCTAAGATAACCACGGTGGGTGAGGGACTTGCCTAGTTAAATAAAGGTTAAATACATATTTTTTTGAAACCACAGTGGGTGAGGAGCTTTACAATGTCCTCTGGGAAAAAAGCGGCTTTCGTTGTCCATTCACTCCGTCAAATAAAGCTTTCACACTTGAAATAAAACAGAGACGTATGTGTCTTATATTGAATAGGAATTGACAGGGGCAAAGTGTAGCATGCTGGATGGGAAATCATAGACCCTGTGTGTGTGGGGGAGGATGTGTGTGTGTCTGTGTGTGTGTGTGTGTGTGTGTGTTTCCAGAGGACATATGAAAGGTTTGTTGAGAGCATCTCTCCGCAGGCTCTCAGGTGATGGTTTGATGGCTCGATACTGATTGAAAAATGTCAAGAGCTCCTTTCATGTTGAAGTAAAGGACATTTGGTCCCCATTTTGAGAGGGAAAATAAACTATGAATGTCAACCTACCAACTCACTGTGTCTCAAAAGGTCTACAAGGATGATTTAGTAGAGAAGAAATTACCCACAAAATGGAGTCATGTGCAGGCTGATCGTTACAAAACGTAACATGCCACTTTGCTTGTCTGGACTTCTTATTCCTCCTTTCAAGCAACACTTTCTCCAACGTGTGATAGAAACACTTCCAATGTAAACAGACAAAATACCAACTAAACCCAACCTGTCTGTGCTTTTCATCTGAGATTGTGTGCTTGTGCTCTGTGTTTCTCTCTCTAGCTTTCTCTCCTCTCTCTCCCTCTATCTCTCTCTCAGCCTTGCTCTCTCCCTCTCTCTCTTTCTCTCCCCCTCTCTGCCTCTGTCTCAGATTGGCATGCTGCATCACTAACAGTTCTACCCCTCCCTGCTGATTAAATATGTTGCACAGACAATAGAATCAACTGCTAAGACTGGGGTTCCCAAACTTTTTTGGCCCACGATCCCATATAGATATATGAAATGTTCATGACCCCAACCATGTGAAAAAAAATGAACAGCCAATGTTTTATTTTTTAATTAGGGCTATGGCAGTCAACTGCAAAACATTCTAACAGTATTTCTGATTGTATTCTCAACTCACCATCATATCATTTTAATGTGGGGCTATGACAGTCAATTGCAAATTAGTCTGACATAATTGATCTAATCTCACCACCACTAATGAGATAGGTGTGCTCGATGCATGTCACGTCGGAGCTTCACAAACTCAGAGGGCGTGGTCTCCTGACGCATCCAACCTGGGTCAAATTTTTTTTAATGCAGACAAGAGCACTGAATCAGGGTAACATGAGTTTTAATACTTGGAGGGAGACGGCACAGTATTCCCTTTGAGTCAGGAACCAAAACTCCTCCATAGTGACCCGTGAATGCGTTGTGTGCAGCATTCGGTCACATGACATCTTGATCAGGTGTTTGATTTCACTTACTGGCATGTCAACTGAGCCAGGGTTACAGTCAAACGGATTTAGCTGATTCGGTCACAAAATGTTTTGGTATTTACCCTGCATGCTTGCGTTCAGTTCGTTCAGTTTCCCAAAAATACTGTACCAGTACAGTACCAGTCAAAATCTTGGACACACCCACTCATTCCAGGGTTTTTCTTTATTTTTACAATTTTCTACATTGTAGAATAATAGTGAATACATCAAAACTATGAAATAATACATATTGAATCATGTAGTAACTGTGTGCCGGGGTGCAGGTTAGTCGAGGTAATTTGTACTTGTAGATAGGGTTGAATTGACTATGCATAGATAAAAATACAGCAAGTAGCAGCAGTGTATAAAACAAATGTGGGGGGGGGTCATTGTAAATAGTCTGGTGGTCATTTGATTAATTGTTCAGCAGTCTTATGGCTTGGAGGTAGAAGCTGGTAAGGAGCCTTTTGGGCCTAGACTTGGCGCTCCGGTACCGCTTGCAGTGCAGTAGCAGAGAAAACAGTCTATGACTTGGGTGACTGGAATCTCTGACAATTTTTAGGGCTTTCCTCTGACACCTCCTAGTATAGAGGTCCTGGATGGCAGGAAGCTTGGCCCCAGTGATGTACTGAGACGTACGCGCTACTCTCTGTAGCGCCTTACAGTCAGATACTGAGCAGTTGCCATACCAGGCGGTGATGCTCTCGATGGTGCAGCTGTAGAACTTTCTGAGGATCTGGTTACCCATGCCAAATCTGTTCAGTCTCCTGAGGGGGAAAAGGTGTTGTCGTGCCCTCCTAACAACTGTCTTGGTCTGTTTGGACTATGATAGTTTGTTGGTGATGTGGACACCAAGGAACTTGAAACTCTCAACCCGCTCCACTACAGCCCCGTCGATGTTAATGGGGGCCTGTTTGGCCTGCCTTTTCCTGTAGTCCACAATCAGCTCTTTGTCTTGCTCACATTGAGGGAGAGGTTGTTGTCCTGGTACCACACTGCCAGGTCTCAGACCTCCTCCCTATAGGCTGTCTCATCGTGATCAGGCCTACCACTGTTGTGTTGTCAGCAAACTTAATGGTGGTGTTGGAGTCATGTTTGTCCAGACAGTTGTGGGTGAACAGGGAGTACCGGAGGAGGATCAGCATGGCAGACATGTTGTTGCCTACCCTTATCACCTGGGGGCGGCCCGTCAAGAAGTCCAGGATCCAGTTGCAGAGGGAGGTGTTTAGTCCCAGGGTCCTTAGCTTATTGATGCGCTTCATGGGCACTATGGTGTTGAAGGCTGAGCTTTAGTCAATGAACAGCATTCTCACATAGGTGTTCCTTTTGTCCAGGTGGGAAAGGGCAGTGTGGAGTGCGATTGCATCATCTGTGGATTTGTTTGGGTGGTAGCGAATTGGAGTAGGTCTAGGGTTTTCGGGAGGATGCTATTGATGTGAGCCATGACCAGCCTTTCAAAGTACTTCATGGCTACCTATGTGAATGCTACAGGGCAGTATTCATTTAGGCAGGTTATCTTCACTTCCTTGGGCTCAGGGACTATGGTGGTCTGCTTGAAACATGTAGGTAATACAGACTCGGTCAAGGAGAGGTTGAAAACTTCAGCGAAGACACTTGACAGTTGGTCCACTTGCTTTGAGTACACGTCCTGGTAATCCGTCTGGCCCTGAGGCTTTGTGATTTTTGACCTGTTTAAAGGTCTTGCTCGGCTACCAAGAGCGTTATCACACAGTTGTCCAGAACAGCTGGTGCTCTCGTACTTGCTTCAGTGTTGCTTGCCTCAAAGCGAGCATAAAAGGCATTTAGCTCGTCTGGTAGGCTCGCGTCACTGGGCAGCTTGCGTCTGGGTTTCCCTTTGTAGTCTAATAGTTTTCAAGCCCTGCCACATCCGACGAGCGTCAGAGCCGGTGTAGTAGGATTCAATATTAATCCTGTATTGGCGCTTTGCCTGTTTGATGGTTCATCTGAGGGCATAGCGGGATTTCTTATAAGTGTCTGGATTTGTGTCCTGCTCCTTGAAAGCAACAGCTCTAGCCTTTAGCTCGATGTGGACGTTGCCTGTAATTCATGGTTTCTGGTTGGGATATGTACGTACGTTCACTGTGGGGACGACGTCGTCGATGCACTTATTGATGAAGCCGATGACTGAGGTGGTATACTCCTCAATGCCATTGGTTGAATCCCAGAACATATTCCAGCAAAACAGTCCTGTAGCGTATCATCCGTGTCATATGACCACTTACATATTGAGCGAGTCACTGGTACTTCCTGCTTTGGTTTTTGCTTGGAAGCAGGAATCGGGAGGATAGAATTATGGTCAGATTTGCCAAATGGAGGGTGGGGGAGAGATATGAATGTAAGGTTCTGTATTTATTTTCTTAGTCAACCTTATGTTCTGTTTCGTTGTGTTCTTGAACGTAGCCCTGTCTTTCATTTTTGCTCATTGATTTCACCTGTGTTAGTTACTCAGCTGGTCTCATCAGCTCCTTATTTATTTCACTTCATTCTGTTTGTGCCTTTGTGAGGTATTGTTCATTTTGACTCTACTAAGCCTTTTTCTAGCTCATTTGTGAGAACCAGTTATAGCCTTCAGTCCTAGTTTTGATTCACCTGCCTGTTTGCCTACCTGTGTATGACCATTGCCTGCCTATGACCACGATTCCTGATTGTAAACGGCAAACTTAAATCCGTTTTACCTCATTTCTACCAGCATGTCACATGTGCAACCAGAGGGGAAAAAAACTTGAGACCATCTTTACTTAACTCACAGAGATGCTTACAATGTAGTGAATACTCAGTGAGAAGAATGTGTAGATTGCGAATGAGAAAACACACACACACACACACACACACACACACACACACAGCCAGACCATATTGGCATCCAACTGAGGACATGTTGCTTCTGAACGCAACTCAACACCAGTTGATGAGCTACTGGCAGAGACGGAGGCAGGCTGGGACAGAGAGAGCCTTCTGGGGGTGCGTTCACAAGTCAACAGTTGTTGATGTGTGTGTCTGTAGGTGGCAGATGTGCTCTCAGAGACTAATTGGCCCTTATTGCTGTCTCTGAGCGGGGGGGTTGTTTATTACTGCACACAGATCGGCAGGGCCCAAGGGAGGTGTGTGTGTGTGTGTGCGCGTGCGCGGGGACAACTCTCCCAGTGGGAAAGAACATTTCTCATGTAGACAGACATATATTCGCGGGTGTTTTCTATATCATCAGTGGTGCAACTTTGGTTTTAGAAGTGACGGTGACATATTTATAATTTTTTATTTATTTTATTTTATCCAGTCGGATAAACACTCCAAATAGCCTATCCGACTGCTCGGAGATGTCTTCATGGTCCTAAAGCTTTTGTTTTGTATCATATTCAAATGAGAAAACTAGGGGGGGGGGGCAAAAATTATATTTCAGAATGTGGGGGGGACATGTCTCCAGTGAAATGTGCGCCCCTGCATGTCATTAATATATGCAGTAAGCCTACATCAAACCTGTCATAACTAGTTAATTGCATGTGTTTCTTCTCATAAACAATGACAATTGATGGATGGTGATGAGTAACAGCAATGTTCAAAGTAAACATCGATAGGTATCGACAGTGTGTCACCAGCAACACAAACACATCGAAGGAAAATATTAACAATGTACCTCTTTTATATTAAGCCCCCTCTCTCTCTCTACACACACACACAACCACACACACATCAAATTCCTGCATCTGTGGATTTGATTGGAGTGTCTCATTATGTGTCTGTACACAAACAAAGGAGAGAGATGTAATCTGCTCAAACAACAGGACATGAAGAGGCCTATGGTAATTGGCTGAAGAGACACTATCATTTACAACACTTACACTGGCATCTCATTAGAGAAGAGGGATACAGAGAGAGAGAGAGCGATACAGAGAGAGAGAGAGAGATACAGAGTGATACAGAGAGAGAGATATACAGAGAGAGAGATACAGAGCGATACAGAGAGATACAGAGAGATACACAGAGAGAGAGAGATACAGAGAGATACAGAGAGAGAGTGATACATAGAGATATTGAGAGATACAGAGAAACACAGAGAGAGAGATACAGAGAGAGAGATATACAGAGAGAGAGAGATACAGAGAGATACAGAGAGATACAGAGGGAGAGAGATACAGAGAGAGAGAGCTACAGAGAGAGAGAGATACAGAGAGAGAGAGATACAGAGAGATACAGAGAGAGAGATACAGAGAGAGAGAGATACACAGAGAGAGAGAGAGAGAGATACAGAGAGAGAGAGAGAGAGAGAGAGAGAATGAAAAATAAGATCATATCAAAGACGATGTGCACAAACCATGACAGGCACCATGATGGGCACAAACTGCATCTCCAATAGATACACACACACACACACACACACACAGGAGCCAACATGTGCCAGACAGTATCTACAGTATATCCAATAAAGACATGCCACAACAAGTGAAGAGAGAAGAGAACCCCAAACAAACAGCCCTTCATCTACAATAAAAACAGAGTTGGCTTCCTGTCCACTTGTGTAACACTATGCTATTAGCCCCCCACAACACCCCCTCACACGCACATCCCCCCGCCCACACACATACAGTACACACCTGAACCAGATTGGGAGAGGCTCTTAATAGTAATGTTTCGTCTTGCTCTGCCAAAGACAAAGTGAAATGTATCAATCTCTTATCTACACTCTTAGAAAAAAAGGTTCCAAAGGGCTATTTGACTGTACCCATAGGAGAACCCTGGTTGCATGTAGAACCCTCTGTAGAAATGGATCTACCTGGAACCAAAAAGGGTTCTTCAAAGGGTTCTCCTTTGGGGTTCTACATAGAAAAAAAGTACTATCTAGAACCTAAGAGTAAACCTCCTGTGATGTCCTTCTTATCCTCCCCCCTCCTCCCCCTCTACTCCTCTCCTAACCTCCTCTTTTCCTTCTCCTCCTCTCTCTGATCTTTTATGTGTAGTGAGCATCTAACTCTGACTGAAAGGTGCGGTCTGCCTCTCGTGGAGGAGAGAAAGAGATGAAGGCGGGGAGCGAGTACTGCACACACTACAATTATTTAGGTTTAAAAATAATCTCACCTGAGACAGAAAGCAGACAGAGCATTGAAATATCTATTCAAATGTGTCTAAAACGAATTGAATGACTCAACCAATTGCACTTTATGGCAGCGAGGTGTGGGGTCCACTTGCAAAATAAGATTTCACCAAATGGGACAAACACCCCATTGAAACCCTGCATGCATTCTGTTCAGAGGAAAACTACAAACAATGCATGCAGGGCAGAATTAGGCCAATATACACTAGTAATAAAAACTCAAAAAATAGCAATGAAGTTTTGGAAACATCTAAAATACAGTGACCCCCTTTCATATCATTACCAAGCCCTGCAATTCCAAGTGCTGAGCAAAGAACATAGTCCCCTTATCCAGCTGGTCATGGGGCTGAGTTCACAAACCTGACCTACTAACACACTGAAGGCTCCATTTTAACAGACCTAATGCAATGGTAAATCTAAGCACTGGCGGTAGTGCTGGTGGTAGCACTGGTGATGTCCGGTGATGTGTCAGTAATATTTTTGCTATTTTCACAGACGTTATTATGAGCGCAATAGCTGCCGGTAGTGCAAAAAGGTTTTTATGAATAAACAAGTTGTAGGTGTGATGAGGGCTTGGCCACTCACTGGCCAATCAAGGCGTTCCATGGCTTAAAAGGATACTTTTGACAATGAGGCCCTTTATCTATGCTCCCAAGTGTCTCAGTGGTCTAAGGCACTGCATCTCAATGCCAGAGGCATCAATACAGACCCTAGTTTGATTCCGGGCTGTATCACAACCGTCCGTGATCGGGAGTCCCATAGGGCGGCGCACAATTGGCCCAGCGTTGTCCGGGTGAGGGGAGGGTTGGGCTGGAGTAGGCCGTCATTGTAAAATAAGAATTTGTTCTTAACTGACTTGCGTAGTTAAATAAAGGTTAAATATATATATATATATATATATATATATATTTAA
Organism: Oncorhynchus mykiss; assembly: GCF_057628025.1. Classification (NCBI taxonomy): domain Eukaryota; kingdom Metazoa; phylum Chordata; class Actinopteri; order Salmoniformes; family Salmonidae; genus Oncorhynchus; species Oncorhynchus mykiss. The sequence continues at coordinate 19,393,838 of NC_143032.1, forward strand.
AATCTTCTACCCCAGAGTCAGATGAACTAGTGGATATACTTTTTAAGTTTCTGTGTCTAGTATGAAGTTTCTCGAGCCAATGCTAACTAGCATAAGCACAATGACTGGAAGTCTATGGGTATCTGCCCAAATCCTAAAGTATCCCTTTAAAGTTCAGATCAAATGAAAAAGCACATTTTTTTTTACAAGCGTGAACACGCTGGAATTCAGATGCAAGTTAGTTAATGAGAGAAAAATTATGGGCCGTGAGCTTCAACACCGTCAACAGCATCATGCACTTTAAAATTAGCAAGTACATTTTTCTCGCTTCTCCCCGAAGCAATGCTGGTTTAGTCAATGTTGACGCCATTGACTGCGTCTCTCAATGTGGTTTGGGATTAATACTACATGCGTTTGTCTCAAGTTCTGAAGGTTATTGACTGTCTGCATTCTCATCAACTCCAATTTGGCTGGAGGCACGGAATATTCTCGTCCTAGTCCATTGTGGATTGATACTACAGTTTATTAAATAGCATAGGCCACAATAACGAGTAGTAGCAACAGCAACAACAACAAAAAACATCCAGTGTTTGCTCAAGATGTTTGGAGTGTTGACAGTCAACATTTTGTCAAGGGGGCTGAAAAGGTTACAGCCATATTCTAAAAATGATGACATTGTTTTTTCCCCTCATCAACCTACACACAATATATCATATTGACTAAACAAAAACAGATTTTTACACATTTTTTCTAATTTATATATTTTTTAAATTAAATATCACATTTGCATAAATATTCAGACCCTTTACTCAGTACTTTGTTGAAGCACCTTTAGCAGTGATTACAGCCTTGAGACTTCTTTGGTATGACACTACAAGCTTTGCACACCTGTATTTGGGGAGCTTCTCACAATCTTCTGTGCAGATCCTCTCAAGCGCTGTCAGGTTGGATGGGGGGGGCGTTGCTGCACAGCTACAGTGCCTTGCGAAAGTATTCGGCCCCCTTGAACTTTGCGACCTTTTGCCACATTTCAGGCTTCAAACATAGAGATATAAAACTGAGAGATACAGAGAATAATTTTGCACGCCCAATTTTTCAGTTTTTGATTTGTTAAAAAAGTTTGAAATATCCAATAAATGTTGTTCCACTTCATGATTGTGTCCCACTTGTTGTTGATTCTTCACAAAAAAATAAAGTTTTATATCTTTATGTTTGAAGCCTGAAATGTGGCAAAAGGTCGCAAAGTTCAAGGGGGCCGAATACTTTCGCAAGGCACTGTATTTTCATCTATCACCAGAGATGTTTGATCGGATTCAAGTCCAGGCTCTGGCTGGGCCACTCAAGGACATTCAGAGACTTGTCCTGAAGACACTCCTGCGTTGTCTTGGCTGTGTGTTTAGGGTCGTTGTCCTGTTGGAATGTGAACCTTTGCCCCAGTCTGAGGTCCTGAGCGCTCTGGAGCAGGTTTTCATCAAGGGTCTCTCTGTAATTTGCTCTAATCATCTTTGCCTCGATCCTGACTAGTCTCCCAGTCCCTGCCGCTGAAAAACATCCCCGCAGCATGATGCTGCCACCACCATGAATCACCGTACAGATGGTGCCAGGCTTCCTCCAGACGTGATGCTTGGCATTCAGGCCAAAGAGTTTAATCTTGGTTTTATCAGACCAGAGAATCTTGTTTCTCATGGTCTGAGAGTCTTTAGGTGCCTTTTGGCAAACTCCAAGCGCACTGTCGTGCCTTTTACTGAGAAGCGGCTTCTGTCTGGCCACTCAACCATAAAGCCCTGATTGGTGGAGTGCTGTATATGGAAGGGTTTTCACGCACAATCCAAAATATTAACAGGAGCTGGCTAAAATAATGTAATAGACAACATAGATAAAATGGGGATGTCAGCTTACTCTTTTGCTGCTGGTCTTAAATATCCCCACCAGCGCTTATTGAAATTGGCCACACGTTTTTAAAACCTGTTACGTCCTTCGTTGAATGAGTGAGACCAAAGTGCACCGTGGAAAGTGTTCATCGTACTTTATTAAATGAGCACCAAACAACATATTAACGAATGTAAAGTTCTGCAGGGCTAGACAGCTACTGTGCAAAAACAAGATCCCACAAACTTGAGTGGAAAACAGGCTGCCTAAGTATGATTCGCCAATCAGAGACAACGATAGACAGCTGCCTCTGATTGGGAACCCTACCCAGCCAACAAAACAATAGAAAGCTAGAATGCCCACCCAAATCCCACCCTGACCTAACCAAATAGAGAAATAAAAAGGCTCTCTAAGGTCAGGGCTTGACAAAAACACCTAAGATATTGCCAGCCTTGTCCATATAATACAGGTAAATTACTAATCTTGCCGCTAAGATTTGAAAATAGAAGAGTTTGACAATTGCGCTGGCTTAAGGCCAGCTGAAAATAGAGCTCTGAAGCCTCAGGATCAGAACATCCAATCAATCAGAATAAACCAAATGACAAAACAAAACTACATCACCCATTGGGAAACACAAGCACAAGGCAAAATGCAGTGCTATCTGGCCCTAAATGGACAGTACACAATGGCCAACTATTTGACCATGGTTACTGATCAAAAGCTTAGGAAAATCTTGACAAAGTAGTGAGCACAACCTAGCCATAAAAAAGGTCAGACAGGAAAAGCTGGCTGCCAAAAGAAGAACGGGTGTGTGATCACTGCATAATTAAAGAAACAGAGTCACACTTTCTCATTAAAGTCACAAAATGCACAACAATTAGAGAAGATTACTTCCCTAAATTTGAAATTATACTAAAAGGTTTCAAAAACCTCTCAGATAAAGAAAAACGTCCAATCCTACAAGAAGAGGACAAGGAGATGTAGGTTGGCAGCACACTATGTAACAGCAGCACACTATGTAACAGCAGCACACTATGTAACAGCAGCACACTATGTAACAGCAGCACACTATGTAACAGCAGCACACTATGCCAGAAGATGAGGGACTGTTAGTGACAATAAGTGCCATAAGATGTGAAAACATTTACGAATAATATATTATTAGCATGTTGTCCATTATTATTATAGTTGGTGTGTGTGTAACCGGTGTGAATTGGCTAGCTAGTTAGCAGGGTGCGTGCTAATAGCATTTCAATCAGTGACTTCACTCGCTCTGAGACTTTGAAGTAGTATTTTTTTTGAGCGATAGTTAACGATGCTTCATGGGAGGCAGTTGTTGAAGTGTGCAGAGGGTCCCTGGTTCGAGCCCAGGTAGGGGCGAGGAGAGGGACGGAAGCAACACCGTTACACATGTGCGCGTGTATGCACCAGTGGCGACCCTTCATTCAGGGCAGTTTTGAGCCCCACCTGTTTAGCTAAAATATATACATATAATAATTGGCCTGTTTTGCATAAATTCGTGTCACATATCAGTTTGAAAACAAGGATTTATTTTTTATCCCTTGAGTTAATTAAGCCTCATGTAAAATATCCTCTCTTCTTGAGTAAGGCAGCTCCAAATTGCAGGTGTTTCAACCTAGCTTAGTGCTATCTGTGGTGGAAGGGCAGCCTGATTGGTTCAGTGTTCTGTCACTAGTGGGGACACTACGTCACCGCAGAATCTACAGGGAGCTCTAGGCAGTTCAAGCCCCCTTGGGTGCTGTCATAGATTTACAGTTTAAAAATCTTAGCTAGCAAACTAATTAGCTACACAAGCAGTCATCATCATGAATCACGTCGACAATATTCAGGGAAATCCTTTTCAATCCTTGTCATATGAAGAGAAATTACAGATAAAACGTCTGGGTGCACATCGGCCATTGGACATAAACACTACACAACAAGTCGGAAATCGCAAATTCAACCATGAGTTGTTTGGAAAGAATCCATGGCTAACTACAAGTGTCGCAAATCAATCCCTATTTGTTCTCCCCCGCCTGCTATTCGGTGGAGAGGGTGTATGGTCCAAGTCTGTGTTTAAGGATTTAAAACATCTGTATGAAAGGGTCTCCTTTCCAAGCTTAAAAGGTTATAGACATTCACACGCAACACCCTGGGACAAAAAAAGTGACCATGCTGCCAATCCAGCATGACGTCTTCATCCAGACAATGCCAGACCTTGATGACAAAGTTTTCTCACAAGAAGGACCGCTGCACCATCTTCCTGTACCTTCCTGGATACTGTATGTATACTGTAGCTTAGAAAGTAATACTAAATGTATGTTGTGTAGTAAGCCCATGTGTCTCACAAGCCCATGTGTCTCACCCTAATAATTCGGTCCCTCAGAACTTTTCCAACTGTTCTGACTTCCCATGTAGCCTATAACCTGTTTTAGAGAAATGTCATTGTCTAATATTGTAAGAGCTTTCCTTGTCTGCTTATAATGCCCACATGATTTACCCTAGGGTTCTGACTTCGTGTAGAGGGAGAATACTGTGAGAACGGCCCATGTTCTGAGTTCTATCGCTGTCCATTTCAAAAGTGCTGAACAAATAGGCGTAACTACTATGTCCGTTTTAGCTCTATCAGTGTTTTAAACGAAATTACGGCTTGCCTCTTATCTGCTCATTATGCCCTTATGCCCCAGTTTATACACATATCCATTGTTATATTATTTATATAGGTCTAACCCAAAAGTATTTTATTCATCATTTTAGGCAATGTTGGAATTATGCATTTCATTGTTTTGCTCAATTTGTGTATTTTAATTACCTCATGTGCTTTTCTCCACAAGGAGGGGATACAGTGGCTTGCGAAAGTATTCACCCCCTTGGCATTTTTCTAATTGTGTTGCCTTACAACCTGGAATAAAGTCGATTTTTGGGGGGTTTGTATCATTTGATTTACACAACATGCCCACCATTTCGAAGAAGCAAAATATTTTTTCTTGTGAAACAAACAAGAAATACAATTTTAAAAACAGAAAACTTCAGTGTGCATAACCATTCAGCCCCTCAAAGTCAATACTTTGTGGAGACACCTTTTGCAGCAATTATAGCTTGCAAGTCTCTTGGGGTATGTCTCTATAAGCTTGGCACATCTAGCCACTGTGATTTTTGTCCATTCTTCAAGGCAAAACTGCTTCAGCTCCTTCAAGTTGGAATCTTTAAGTCTTACAACAGATTCTCAATTGGATTTTGGGTCTGCGCTTTGACTAGGCCATTCCAATACATTTAAATGTTTCCCCTTAAACGACTCGAGTGTTGCTTAAGCAATATGCTCAGAGTCATTGTCCTGCTGGAAGGTGAACCTCCGTCCCAGTCTCAAATTTCTGGAAGACTGAAACTGGTTTCCCTGAATAATTTCCCTGTATTTAGCGCCATCCACCATTCCTTCAATTCTGACCAGTTTCCAAGTCACTACCGATGAAAAACACCCCCACAGCATGATGCTGCCACCACCATGCTTCACTGTGGGGATGATGTTCTCGGGGTGATGAGGGGTGTTGGATTTGCGCCTGACATAGTGTTTTCCTTGATGGCCAAAAATCTCAATTTTAGTCTCCTCTGACCAGAATGCCTTCTTCCATATGTTTGGGAAATCTCCCACATGCCTTTTGGCGAACACCAAATGTGTTTGCTTATTTTGTTCTTTAAGCAATGGCACTTTTTTTGGCTTCCCTAAAGCCAAGCTCTGTGGAGTATACGGCTTAAAGTGGTCCTATGGACAGATACTCCAATCTCTGCTGTGGAGCTTTTGCAGCTCCTTCAGGGTTATCTTTGGTCACTTTGTTGCCTCTCTGATTAATGCCCTGTTTGGAGAGCTCCTTGGTCTTCATGGTGCTGCTTGCTTTATGGTTCCCACTTGCTTAGTGGTGTTGCAGACTCTGTGGCCTTTTAGAACAGGTGTATGTATACTGAGATTGTATGACAGATCATGTGATACTAAGATTGCACACAGGTGTACTTTATTTACAAATTATGTGACTTCTGAAGATAATTGGTTGCACCAGATCTTATTTAGGGGCTTCATAGCAAAGGGGGTGAATACATACGCATGCACCAAAGCGAAAATTGGACATGATTTGGAAAGGCACATAACTGTCTATATAAGGTCCCACAGTTGACAGTGGATGTCAGAGCAAAAACCAAGCCATGAGGTCGAAGGAATTGTCCGTAGAGCGCCGAGACAGGATTGTGTCGAGGCACAGATCTGGGGAAGGGTACAAAAAAATGTCTGCAGCATTGAACAAAGTGGCCTCCATCATTCTCCAATGAATGAAGACTCTTCCCAGAGCTGTCTGCCTGGCCAAACTGAGAAATCGGGGGAGAAGAGCCTTGGTCAGGGAGGTGACCAAGAACCCGATGGTCACTCTGACAGAGCTCCAGAGTTCCTCTGTGGAGATGGGAGAACCTTCCAGAAGGACAACCATCTCTGCAGCACTCCACCAATCAGGGCTTTATGGTAGAGTGGCCAGACAGAAGCCACTCCTCAGTAAAAGGCACATGACAGCCCACTTGAACTTTGCCAAAAGGCATCTAAAGGACTCTAAGATTAAGAGAAACAAGATTTTCTGGTCTGATGAAACCATGGTTGAACTCTTTGGCCTGAATGCCAAGCATCACATCTGGAGGAAACCTGGCACCATCCCTACGGTGAAGCATGGTGGTGACAGCATCATGCTGTGGGGATGTTTTTCACCGGCAGGGACTGGGATACTAGTCAGGATCGAGGGAAAGATGAACGGAGCGAAGTGCAGAGAGAGCCTTGATGAAAACCTGCTCCAGAGCGCTCAGGACCTCAGACTGGGGCAAAGGTTCACCTTCTAACAGGACAATGACCCTAAGCACACAGCCAAGACAGGGGCAGGAGTGGCTACGGGACAAGTCTCAGAATGACCTTGTCCTAAAATACTTCAAATGGTAGGCTAACCATGTCTTTCAAGTCTCTCTCTCTCAATCATTATGAATGTACTGAACATAAATGTAACAATGTTTGTGTATGGTTCAAAAGTCAAAACCCATGTCAGGATTCATTATTATTGAAGCAGATCGAGTTACGCAAATCCACAAGGAGTCATTAGAAACCATATTTACTTAAGCAAATCAACCATATCAGCTATGGTTTTTAAAAAGGCTGAATGAACTGATTCGCTGCCAGATGAGGATCCAATGATAGCCAGGTGTAGCAGTGGTAAGGATTCACTCCATGGTGCTGAAGGAAAGGTCTGCTGTCTGGACAGATTTATGTCGGCCCTGACAGCTTGTGAGCACTGTTTGTCACAGTTATTGTGCAATTATTGTATTGTTTAGTGTTGTGTAGTGGCTTTGCTGGCATGCATCAACAAAAAATATTGAGTTTGCCACACCATGCTAAAATCAACACTGGTTTGCATGTGTATGTGTGTTTCCCCACAGGGAGTGTTGTTCGCCTAGAGAGGAGATTACCCACAGTGCATCACTTTGTCAGTACTCACGGGAGGTTGATGATTCACTGTCAACACATGATGTACCGCACACTTTCCTCCTCACTTCTCCCTCTCTTTTCTCTCTCTCTCTTTTCACATCTCTCATCTCCCCTCTTCCTTTTTCCCATGCCTACACTACCCCTCTCTGTTTTCCTCTCTCTGTTCATGCCTACACGACCCATTCCACTCTCTCACCCCTTTAGTTCACACATCTCTTTCTCTTGTTCACCATCACTCATTTCTTCTCTCATCCCTCTTTTGATCTCCAGCACCTCTTCCTTTCTCCTTTCAACTTCCTTCACCTTAACTACTCTTCCTACGTCTCTTCTCCTCTTTCTCACATACGTATCTATTATCCCTTTCACCTTTCTAACCCTTTCATCCCAGCCATATTTTTTCCCTCCCCTTCCCACCTATTGCCCTCATCTCCCTTTTCTCTCCCTCCTCCCCTTCTTCTCCCTTCCATTGCCTCTATGTTATGCTCTGTGAGCTAGGGAGAGGGGTAAGAGAGTAGAGTAGAGAAGATAATATGACAGGGAGGGGAGGGGAGGAGAGATGAGGAGAGGGAAGTATGGAGAAGAGGAGAGAATATGAGAAGGTGAGTAGGGGAAGGCATAGGAGGACAGGATGAGGGAAAGAGAGAGGAGGATGGAGGAGAGGAGAGAATAGGAGAAGGTGAGGAGGGGAAGGCATAGGAGGAGAGGATGGGGGGGAGAGAGATGAGGAGAGAGGAGGATGGAGGAGAGGAGAGAATAGGAGAAGGTGAGGAGGGGAAGAGAGAGGGGGATGGAGGAGAGGATGAGGGGAAGAGAGAGGAAGATGGAGGAGAGGAGAGAATAGGATAAGAAGGTGAGGAGGGGAAGAGAGAGGAGGATGGAGGAGAGGAGAGAATATGAGAAGGTGAGGAGGGGAAGAGATAGGAGGATGGAGGAGAGGATGAGGGGAAGAGAGAGGAGGATGGAGGAGATGAGAGCAGGGCTATGAATATAAAGGATGTCTGCGTGAGCAGTGGTTTGTCTCTCAGGTTTGTCATCTGAGACCAACACACACAGTCAGCACATTCTACTGAGGGAGAAAACCCTGGGGAGGCCTTACACACACTCTCTCTCTCTCTCTCTCTCACACACACACAAACACACTCAAACACTCACTCTCATTCACACACATACACTGAGTGATTTTTAAAGGGAAAATAGAGACGTTCCTCCCTTTTCGCATCGACCAATACAAAAATAACATAGCATTATATATCTTTATGACTAGAATTGAAATGAATCAATATACGCACAACTGAACAAAAATATAAATGCAGCATGCAACAATTTCAAAGATTTTACTGAGTTAGGGAAATCAGTCAATATAAATAAATTCATTAGGCCCTAATCTATAGATTTCACATGACTAGGAATACAGATATGGATCTGTTGGTCACAGATATATATTTTAAAAAGTCTGGTGTGACCACCATTTGCCTCATGCAGCGTGACAACGCCTTCGCATAAAGTTGATCAGGCTGTTGATTGTGGCCTGTGGAATATTGTCCCACTTCTTTTCAATGGCTGTGCGAAGCTGCTGGATATTAATGGGAACTGGAATCGTACACATTCATCCGGAGCATCCCAAACATGCACAATGAGTAAGACGTCTGGTTGGTATGCAGGCCATTTTCAGCTTGCAGGAATTGTATACAGTCCCTTGCGGCATGGGGCTGCACATTATCGTGGGGCTGCGCATTATCATGCCCCAGTTGAAGGTGGCAGATAAATGGCACGACAATGGCACAACAATGGGCTTCAGGACTTGTCACGCTATCTCTGTAAATTCAAATTGCCATTGATAAAATGTTATTCTGTTGGTTGTCAAATCAAATCATATTGTATTTGTCACATACACATAGTTAGCAGATGTTAATGTGAGTGTAGCAAAATGCTTATGCTTCTAGTTCCGACAGTGCAGTAATATCTAACAATAATATCTAACAGTAATATCTAACAATTCCCCAACAACTACCTAATACACACAAATCTAAAGGGTTGAATAAGAATATGTACATGTAAATATATGGATGTGCGATGGCGAAGGTGCAATAGATGGTATAAAATACAGTATATACATGTGACATGAGTAATGTGAGTTATGTAAATATTATTAAAGTGGCATTATTTAGAGTGCATTGTATAAAGTGACTAGTGATCCTTTTATTAAAGTGGCCAGTGATTGGGTCTCAATGTAGGCAGCAGCCTCTCTGAGTTAGTGATGGCTGTTTAGCAGTCTGATGGCCTTGAGATAGAAGCTGTTTTTCAGTCTCTTGGTCCCAGCTTTGATGCACCTTGTACTGACTTCGCCTTCTGGATGGTGGAGTTGTGAACAGGCAGTGGCTCGGCTGGTTGATGTCCTTGATGATCTTTTTGTTCTTCTTGTGACATCGGGTACTGTAGGTGTCCTGGAGGGCAGGTAGTTTGCCCCCGGTGATGCGTTGTGCAGACCGCACCACCCTCTGGAGAGCCCTGCGGTTGAGGGTGGTGCAGTTGACGTACCAGGCTGTGATACAGCCCGACAGGATGCTCTCGATTGTGCATCTGTAAAAGTTTGTCCGGGTTTTGGGTGACAAGCCAAATTTATTCAGCCTCCTGAGGTTGAAGAGGCACTGTTGCACCTTCTTCACCACACTGTCTGTGTGAGTGGACCATTTCAGCTTTTCTGTGATATGTATACAGAGGAACTTAAAACTTTCCACCTTCTCCACTGCTGTCCCTTCGATGTGGATAGGGGGGTGCTCCCTCTGCTGTTTCCAGAAGTCCACGATCATCATCTGTTTTCCTGTCTCGCCGTTGTTGGAAACAGAGAATGTTACAATCTATGATGTCTCTCCGGAAGGTAAGCTCGAATTTCGTCTACCTTGTTGTCAAGAGACTGAACATTGGCTAGTAGTCTACTCGGGAGCGGTGCACGTCTACGGAGCCTGGCCAGATGGCCGCATTGTCTGCCCCTTCTGCGGCGACGTTGTTTTGGATTGCCTACTGGAATTAGCTCCATTGTCCTGGATGGTGGTCCAAACAAAGGATCCGCTTTGGGAAAGTCATATTCCTGGTCGTAATTTTGGTAAGTTGACGTTGCTCTTATATCCAATAGTTCTTCCCGGCTGTATGTAATAAGACTTAAGAATTCCGGAGGTAACAATGTAATAAATAATACATACAAAAAAAAAATACTGCATAGTTTCCTAAGAACTCGAAGCGAGGCGACCATACATTGAGGGAAAAAGGTATTTGATCCCCTGCTGATTTTGTACGTTAACAACAAAAAAATCCAGAAAAACACGTCAAAAATGTTAGGAATTGATTTGCATTTTAATAAGGCAAATAAGTATTTGACCCCCTCTCAATCAGAAAGATTTCTGGCTCCCAGGTGTCTTTTTTACAGGTAACGAGCTGAGATTAGGAGCACAATCTTAAAGGGAGTGCTCCTAATCTCAGTTTGTTACCTGTATAAAATACACCTGTCCACAGAAGCAATCAATCAATCATATTCCAAACTCTCCACCATGGCCAATGAACATCTGAATGATTCAGAGGACAACTGGGTGAAAGTGTTGTGGTCAGATGAGACCAAAATGGAGCTCTTTGGCATCAACTCAACTCGCCGTGTTTGGAGGAGGAGGTATGCTGCCTATGACCCCAAGAACACCATCCCCACCGTCAAACATGGAGGTGGAAACATTATGCTTTGGGGGTGTTTTTCTGCTAAGGGGACAGGACAACTTCACAGCATCAAAGGGACGATGGACGGGGCCATGTACCGTCAAACCTTGGGTAAGAACCTCCTCCCCTCAGCCAGGGCATTGAAAATTTGTGGATTGTGGATGGGTATTCCAGCATGACAATGACCCAAAACACACGGCCAAGGCAACAAAGGAGTGGCTCAAGAAGAAGCACATTAAGGTCCTGGAGTGGCCAAGCCATTCTCCAGACCTTAATCCTATAGAAAATCTGTGGAGGGAGCTGAAGGTTCGAGTTGCCAAACATCAGCCTCAAAACCTTAATGGCTTGGAGAAGATCTGCAAAGAGGAGTGGGACTAAATCCCTCCTGAGATGTGTGCAAACCTGGTGGCCAACTACAAGAATCGTCTGACCTCTGTGATTGCCAACAAGGGTTTTGCCACCAAGTACTAAGTCATGTTTTGCAGAGGGGTCAAATACTTATTTCCCTCATTAAAATGCATTTATAACATGCACTTCTCTGGATTTCGTTGTTGTTATTCTGTCTCTCACTGTTCAAATTACCCTACCACTAAAATTATTATAATTTATTTTTCAGTGGGCAAACGTACAAAATCAGCAGGGGATCAATTACTTTATTCCCTCACTGTATCTGTCGGCGCCATGCTTTCCATAGTTTATGCCTGCCCCTACCATAAACCCACTGCCATTACTTTAAGACATGAAGGTCAGTCGATCTGGAACATTTCTAGAACTTTGAAAGATTCTTCAATGGCAGTTGCAAAAACCATCAAGCGATGTGATGAAACTGGCTCTCATGAGGACCGCCACAGGAAAGGAAGACCCAGAGTTAACTCTGCTGCAGAGGATAAGTTCATTAGAGTTACCAGCCTCAGAAATTGCAGCCCAAATAAATGCTTCACAGAGTTCAAGTAACAGACACATCTCAACATCAACCGTTCAGAGGAGACTGCGTAAATCAGGCCTTCATGGTCGAATTGCTGCAAAGAAACAACTACTAAAGGACACCAACAATAAGAAGAGACTTGCTTGGGCCAAGAAAATGAGCAATGGACATTAGACAGGTGGAAATCTGTCATCAAGGGTGGCTACTTTGAAGAATCTCAAAAATAAAATATATTTTGATTTGTTTAACACTTTTTTGGTTACTACATGATTCCATATGTGTTATTTCATAGTTTTGATGCCTTCACTATTATTCTACAATGTAGAAAATAGTAAAAATAAAGAAAAACCCTTGAATGAGTAGGTGTGCCCAAACTTTTGACTCGTACTGTATGTTAAACCAACTTGAGGAAATGGATCGTTTCCAAATGCCTGCTAAATTAAAAAGGAAAACGTGGCTAAGAGAACCAGAGAGAGAGAGAGAGAGTGTAGAGAGCAGGGCTGAGCAGAGCGAGAGAGAGAGAGTAGACATCTCTGTCATAAAGAATACATCAGTGGAGGCTCCTCAAAGGAGGAAGGGGAGGACAATCTTCCTCAATGAATTTTTTTTTTTTTATATATATATTGAAACATTATGGTTATCTGTCCTAGATAAAACTATACTAAATATATTCACGTCACCAAATAATTGATTAAAACACACTGTTTTGCAATGACGGCCTATATTAGCCTCAGTAGCACCATGGTGTAGCCGGAGGACAGATAGCTTCTGTCCTCTTCTGGGTACATTGACTTCAATACAAAACCTAGGAGGCTAATGGTTCTCACCCCTTTTCATAGATTTACACAGTTATTATGACAACTTCTGGAGGATGTTCTCCAACCTATCAAAGCTCTTGCAGCATGAACTGACATGTTGTTCACCCAATCAAAGGATCAGAGAAGGAATCTAGTATTGAAATGATAAGCTACAGCTTGCTAGCACTGCAGTGCATGCTATGTGGTGAGCAGTTCACTCAAAGAGAGAAAAAGACAATAGTTGAACAGTTTTGAACAAATTAATTAATTTCAAATTAAAGGAAAAGCAAATAGAGAGGGGAGAGAGAGAGAGAGAGAGAGAGCGAGAGAGAAAGAGAGAGAGAGAGATATTTGTTTGTATGTTTTTCACTTTCACTTAGCTAGCAAATGCAGCTAGCTAGTTTAGCCAACTCGAACACCCGGCTCAAACAGAGAGGGATGCTGTTAGTTAGCTGTCTATGGCTATCCAACACTGGAACTCTTCCAAGTCAAAGTAAGCTTTTGGTTTTATGATTTTATTGTCACCGGGGCCATCTGGTGTAACTTCTAAACTGCTATTTTCTGACTGTACACTGTACTTCATGATTGTAGAGGGTTTACTACTTCTAGTAGTTTTAGTTGACTATGACGTGACAACGATGTAGGCTGTGGTTAGTGGTCATGATATGAAGGTTTTGCTTGGAAAGGTTTTTTCGCCTGGTCAAAGCCAGCTGATGTGTTGTACACAGAAGTCCACAAGTGAAGGGAAAAGGTGAGAGGAGGGAGCGTGTAGATAGTTGCGAGAAGGAAATATATATACAACTAGCAAAGTGATCATGCTGTTTTTATGTGGCTGCTATGAAAGTGAACTTTTGTGTAAACAGGGTTGTATTCATTCTGCCGATTCTGTTGAAAATAATTTCTTAAATGGAATCAAACGGAACGAAATGGGGATAAACATACCTTGACCCCAAGAAACTCTCATTGGCAACTGATTACACCCTACACCCATTGGCAAGCGATTACACCCTAGATCAGCAAAAGTGTGCAAGGTGGTATTGAATGTGTCACTGTCACCTTGATTACTAAATATTCTCTTGACCTGTGCACCTACGTTGTAAATGTTCAGTTGTAGGCTAGGTTGTAGCAACCTCATGATGGGATCTGGGAAAATGTGAGTATCATATAGTAGAATAAACCAATCGATGTTACACTGAGCTAATATAAATAAGGCCATGCTCGTAATTATTATTTTTTTATTCTGCCTCATGCCTCATTTTAAATGGCACCGACCGCCGATACTGTAAATGTGGGTTAATGTATACATATGACTTGGGCAAGTGCAAACAAACACTATCTCTAGCAAACAAACACTCACACTGATTATCTCCTCTTTCTCCTCTTCTCTCTTCCGCACGGAATCTCTGCTTTTCTCCCACCCTCACAAACACTCACACTGATTATCTCCTCTTCTCTCTTCCTCACATAATCTCTGCTTTTCTCCCACCATCACAAACACTCACACTGAGTATCTCCTCTTTCTCCTCTTCTCTCTTCCTCACAGAATCTCTGCTTTTCTCCCACCCTCACAAACACTCACACTGATTATCTCCTCTTTCTCCTCTTCTCTCTTCCGCACGGAATCTCTGCTTTTCTCCCACCCTCACAAACACTCACACTGATTATCTCCTCTTTCTCCTCTTCTCTCTTCCGCACAGAATCTCTGCTTTTCTCCCAACCTCACAAACACTCAAATATTCATGAACGGCAAACTGTATCCAAAAAAGCAACAGACACAAAATAAATAAATAAACCAAATAATATCTCTGTCGCATCTGCTGCAGTCTCTCTTCCACACAGAATCTCTGCTTTTCTCCCACCCTCACAAACACTCACACTGATTATCTCCTCTTTCTCCTCTTCTCTCTTCCACACAGAATCTCTGCTTTTCTCCCACCCTCACAAACACTCACACTGATTATCTCCTCTTCTCTCTTCCTCACAGAATCTGTGCTTTTCTCCCGCCCTCACAAACACTCACACTGATTATCTCCTCTTCTCTCTTCCACACAGAATCTCTGCTTTTCTCCCACCCTCACAAACACTCACACTGATTATCTCCTCTTCTCTCTTCCACACAGAATCTCTGCTTTTCTCCCACCCTCACAAACACTCACACTGATTATCTCCTCTTCTCTCTTCCTCACAGAATCTCTGCTTTTCTCCCACCCTCACAAACACTCACACTGATTATCTCCTCTTTCTCCTCTTCTCTCTTCCACACAGAATCTCTGCTTTTCTCCCACCCTCAGAAACACTCACACTGATTATCTCCTCTTCTCTCTTCCACACAGAATCTCTGCTTTTCTCCCACCCTCACAAACACTCACACTGATTATCTCCGCTCCTCTCTTCCACACAGAATCTCTGCTTTTCTCCCACCCTCACAAACACTCACACTGATTATCTCCTCTTTCTCCTCTTCTCTCTTCCAAACAGAATCTCTGCTTTTCTCCCACCCTCACAAACACTCACACTGATTATCTCCTCTTTCTCCTCTTCTCTCTTCCACGCAGAATCTCTGCTTTTCTCCCACCCTCACAAACACTCACACTGATTATCTCCTCTTCTCTCTTCCTCACAGAATCTCTGATTTTCTCCCACCCTCACAAACACTCACACTGATTATCTCCTCTTCTCTCTTCCACACAGAATCTCTGCTTTTCTCCCACCCTCACAAACACTCACACTGATTATCTCCTCTTTCTCCTCTTCTCTCTTCCTCACAGAATCTCTGATTTTCTCCCACCCTCACAAACACTCACACTGATTATCTCCTCTCCTCTCTTCCACACAGAATCTCTGCTTTTCTCCCACCCTCACAAACACTCACACTGATTATCTCCTCTTTCTCCTCTTCTCTCTTCCTCACAGAATCTCTGATTTTCTCCCACCCTCACAAACACTCACACTGATTATCTCCTCTTTCTCCTCTTCTCTCTTCTACACAGAATCTCTGCTTTTCTCCCACCCTCACAAACACTCACACTGATTATCTCCTCTTTCTCCTCTTCTCTCTTCCGCACGGAATCTCTGCTTTTCTCCCACCCTCACAAACACTCACACTGATTATCTCCTCTTTCTCCTCTTCTCTCTTCCGCACGGAATCTCTGCTTTTCTCCCACCCTCACAAACACTCACACTGATTATCTCCTCTTCTCTCTTCCTCACATAATCTCTGCTTTTCTCCCACCCTCACAAACACTCACACTGAGTATCTCCTCTTTCTCCTCTTCTCTCTTCCTCACAGAATCTCTGCTTTTCTCCCACCCTCACAAACACTCACACTGATTATCTCCTCTTTCTCCTCTTCTCTCTTCCGCACGGAATCTCTGCTTTTCTCCCACCCTCACAAACACTCACACTGATTATCTCCTCTTTCTCCTCTTCTCTCTTCCGCACAGAATCTCTGCTTTTCTCCCAACCTCACAAACACTCACACTGATTATCTCCTCTTTCTCCTATTCTCTCTTCCGCACAGAATCTCTGCTTTTCTCCCACCCTCACAAACACTCACACTGATTATCTCCTCTTTCTCCTCTTCTCTCTTCCGCACAGAATCTCTGCTTTTCTCCCAACCTCACAAACACTCACACTGATTATCTCCTCTTTCTCCTCTTCTCTCTTCCGCACAGAATCTCTGCTTTTCTCCCAACCTCACAAACACTCACACTGATTATCTCCTCTTTCTCCTATTCTCTCTTCCACACAGAATCTCTGCTTTTCTCCCACCCTCACAAACACTCACACTGATTATCTCCGCTCCTCTCTTCCACACAGAATCTCTGATTTTCTCCCACCCTCACAAACACTCACACTGAGTATCTCCTCTTTCTCCTCTTCTCTCTTCCACACAGAATCTCTGCTTTTCTCCCACCCTCACAAACACTCACACTGATTATCTCCTCTTTCTCCTCTTCTCTCTTCCACACAGAATCTCTGCTTTTCTCCCACCCTCACAAACACTCACACTGATTATCTCCTCTTCTCTCTTCCACACAGAATCTCTGCTTTTCTCCCACCCTCAAAAACACTCACACTGATTATCTCCTCTTCTCTCTTCCTCACAGAATCTCTGCTTTTCTCCCACCCTCACAAACACTCACACTGATTATCTCCTCTTTCTCCTCTTCTCTCTTCCACACAGAATCTCTGCTTTTCTCCCACCCTCACAAACACTCACACTGATTATCTCCTCTTCTCTCTTCCACACAGAATCTCTGCTTTTCTCCCACCCTCACAAACACTCACACTGATTATCTCCGCTCCTCTCTTCCACACAGAATCTCTGCTTTTCTCCCACCCTCACAAACACTCACACTGATTATCTCCTCTTTCTCCTCTTCTCTCTTCCACACAGAATCTCTGCTTTTCTCCCACCCTCACAAACACTCACACTGATTATCTCCTCTTCTCTCTTCCTCACAGAATCTGTGCTTTTCTCCCGCCCTCACAAACACTCACACTGATTATCTCCTCTTCTCTCTTCCACACAGAATCTCTGCTTTTCTCCCACCCTCACAAACACTCACACTGATTATCTCCTCTTCTCTCTTCCACACAGAATCTCTGCTTTTCTCCCACCCTCACAAACACTCACACTGATTATCTCCTCTTCTCTCTTCCTCACAGAATCTCTGCTTTTCTCCCACCCTCACAAACACTCACACTGATTATCTCCTCTTTCTCCTCTTCTCTCTTCCACACAGAATCTCTGCTTTTCTCCCACCCTCACAAACACTCACACTGATTATCTCCTCTTCTCTCTTCCACACAGAATCTCTGCTTTTCTCCCACCCTCACAAACACTCACACTGATTATCTCCGCTCCTCTCTTCCACACAGAATCTCTGCTTTTCTCCCACCCTCACAAACACTCACACTGATTATCTCCTCTTTCTCCTCTTCTCTCTTCCAAACAGAATCTCTGCTTTTCTCCCACCCTCACAAACACTCACACTGATTATCTCCTCTTTCTCCTCTTCTCTCTTCCACGCAGAATCTCTGCTTTTCTCCCACCCTCACAAACACTCACACTGATTATCTCCTCTTCTCTCTTCCTCACAGAATCTCTGATTTTCTCCCACCCTCACAAACACTCACACTGATTATCTCCTCTTCTCTCTTCCACACAGAATCTCTGCTTTTCTCCCACCCTCACAAACACTCACACTGATTATCTCCTCTTTCTCCTCTTCTCTCTTCCTCACAGAATCTCTGATTTTCTCCCACCCTCACAAACACTCACACTGATTATCTCCTCTCCTCTCTTCCACACAGAATCTCTGCTTTTCTCCCACCCTCACAAACACTCACACTGATTATCTCCTCTTTCTCCTCTTCTCTCTTCCTCACAGAATCTCTGATTTTCTCCCACCCTCACAAACACTCACACTGATTATCTCCTCTTTCTCCTCTTCTCTCTTCTACACAGAATCTCTGCTTTTCTCCCACCCTCACAAACACTCACACTGATTATCTCCTCTTTCTCCTCTTCTCTCTTCCGCACGGAATCTCTGCTTTTCTCCCACCCTCACAAACACTCACACTGATTATCTCCTCTTTCTCCTCTTCTCTCTTCCGCACGGAATCTCTGCTTTTCTCCCACCCTCACAAACACTCACACTGATTATCTCCTCTTCTCTCTTCCTCACATAATCTCTGCTTTTCTCCCACCCTCACAAACACTCACACTGATTATCTCCTCTTTCTCCTCTTCTCTCTTCCGCACGGAATCTCTGCTTTTCTCCCACCCTCACAAACACTCACACTGATTATCTCCTCTTTCTCCTCTTCTCTCTTCCGCACAGAATCTCTGCTTTTCTCCCAACCTCACAAACACTCACACTGATTATCTCCTCTTTCTCCTATTCTCTCTTCCGCACAGAATCTCTGCTTTTCTCCCACCCTCACAAACACTCACACTGATTATCTCCTCTTTCTCCTCTTCTCTCTTCCGCACAGAATCTCTGCTTTTCTCCCAACCTCACAAACACTCACACTGATTATCTCCTCTTTCTCCTCTTCTCTCTTCCGCACAGAATCTCTGCTTTTCTCCCAACCTCACAAACACTCACACTGATTATCTCCTCTTTCTCCTATTCTCTCTTCCACACAGAATCTCTGCTTTTCTCCCACCCTCACAAACACTCACACTGATTATCTCCGCTCCTCTCTTCCACACAGAATCTCTGATTTTCTCCCACCCTCACAAACACTCACACTGAGTATCTCCTCTTTCTCCTCTTCTCTCTTCCACACAGAATCTCTGCTTTTCTCCCACCCTCACAAACACTCACACTGATTATCTCCTCTTTCTCCTCTTCTCTCTTCCACACAGAATCTCTGCTTTTCTCCCACCCTCACAAACACTCACACTGATTATCTCCTCTTCTCTCTTCCACACAGAATCTCTGCTTTTCTCCCACCCTCAAAAACACTCACACTGATTATCTCCTCTTCTCTCTTCCTCACAGAATCTCTGCTTTTCTCCCACCCTCACAAACACTCACACTGATTATCTCCTCTTTCTCCTCTTCTCTCTTCCACACAGAATCTCTGCTTTTCTCCCACCCTCACAAACACTCACACTGATTATCTCCTCTTCTCTCTTCCACACAGAATCTCTGCTTTTCTCCCACCCTCACAAACACTCACACTGATTATCTCCGCTCCTCTCTTCCACACAGAATCTCTGCTTTTCTCCCACCCTCACAAACACTCACACTGATTATCTCCTCTTTCTCCTCTTCTCTCTTCCACACAGAATCTCTGCTTTTCTCCCACCCTCACAAACACTCACACTGATTATCTCCTCTTCTCTCTTCCTCACAGAATCTGTGCTTTTCTCCCGCCCTCACAAACACTCACACTGATTATCTCCTCTTCTCTCTTCCACACAGAATCTCTGCTTTTCTCCCACCCTCACAAACACTCACACTGATTATCTCCTCTTCTCTCTTCCACACAGAATCTCTGCTTTTCTCCCACCCTCACAAACACTCACACTGATTATCTCCTCTTCTCTCTTCCTCACAGAATCTCTGCTTTTCTCCCACCCTCACAAACACTCACACTGATTATCTCCTCTTTCTCCTCTTCTCTCTTCCACACAGAATCTCTGCTTTTCTCCCACCCTCACAAACACTCACACTGATTATCTCCTCTTCTCTCTTCCACACAGAATCTCTGCTTTTCTCCCACCCTCACAAACACTCACACTGATTATCTCCGCTCCTCTCTTCCACACAGAATCTCTGCTTTTCTCCCACCCTCACAAACACTCACACTGATTATCTCCTCTTCTCTCTTCCTCACAGAATCTCTGCTTTTCTCCCACCCTCACAAACACTCACACTGATTATCTCCTCTTTCTCCTCTTCTCTCTTCCAAACAGAATCTCTGCTTTTCTCCCACCCTCACAAACACTCACACTGATTATCTCCTCTTTCTCCTCTTCTCTCTTCCACGCAGAATCTCTGCTTTTCTCCCACCCTCACAAACACTCACACTGATTATCTCCTCTTCTCTCTTCCTCACAGAATCTCTGATTTTCTCCCACCCTCACAAACACTCACACTGATTATCTCCTCTTCTCTCTTCCACACAGAATCTCTGCTTTTCTCCCACCCTCACAAACACTCACACTGATTATCTCCTCTTTCTCCTCTTCTCTCTTCCTCACAGAATCTCTGATTTTCTCCCACCCTCACAAACACTCACACTGATTATATCCTCTCCTCTCTTCCACACAGAATCTCTGCTTTTCTCCCACCCTCACAAACACTCACACTGATTATCTCCTCTTTCTCCTCTTCTCTCTTCCTCACAGAATCTCTGATTTTCTCCCACCCTCACAAACACTCACACTGATTATCTCCTCTTTCTCCTCTTCTCTCTTCTACACAGAATCTCTGCTTTTCTCCCACCCTCACAAACACTCACACTGATTATCTCCTCTTTCTCCTCTTCTCTCTTCCGCACGGAATCTCTGCTTTTCTCCCACCCTCACAAACACTCACACTGATTATCTCCTCTTTCTCCTCTTCTCTCTTCCGCACGGAATCTCTGCTTTTCTCCCACCCTCACAAACACTCACACTGATTATCTCCTCTTCTCTCTTCCTCACATAATCTCTGCTTTTCTCCCACCCTCACAAACACTCACACTGAGTATCTCCTCTTTCTCCTCTTCTCTCTTCCTCACAGAATCTCTGCTTTTCTCCCACCCTCACAAACACTCACACTGATTATCTCCTCTTTCTCCTCTTCTCTCTTCCGCACGGAATCTCTGCTTTTCTCCCACCCTCACAAACACTCACACTGATTATCTCCTCTTTCTCCTATTCTCTCTTCCGCACAGAATCTCTGCTTTTCTCCCACCCTCACAAACACTCACACTGATTATCTCCTCTTTCTCCTCTTCTCTCTTCCGCACAGAATCTCTGCTTTTCTCCCAACCTCACAAACACTCACACTGATTATCTCCTCTTTCTCCTCTTCTCTCTTCCGCACAGAATCTCTGCTTTTCTCCCAACCTCACAAACACTCACACTGATTATCTCCTCTTTCTCCTATTCTCTCTTCCACACAGAATCTCTGCTTTTCTCCCACCCTCACAAACACTCACACTGATTATCTCCGCTCCTCTCTTCCACACAGAATCTCTGATTTTCTCCCACCCTCACAAACACTCACACTGAGTATCTCCTCTTTCTCCTCTTCTCTCTTCCACACAGAATCTCTGCTTTTCTCCCACCCTCACAAACACTCACACTGATTATCTCCTCTTCTCTCTTCCTCACAGAATCTGTGCTTTTCTCCCGCCCTCACAAACACTCACACTGATTATCTCCTCTTCTCTCTTCCACACAGAATCTCTGCTTTTCTCCCACCCTCACAAACACTCACACTGATTATCTCCTCTTCTCTCTTCCACACAGAATCTCTGCTTTTCTCCCACCCTCACAAACACTCACACTGATTATCTCCTCTTCTCTCTTCCTCACAGAATCTCTGCTTTTCTCCCACCCTCACAAACACTCACACTGATTATCTCCTCTTTCTCCTCTTCTCTCTTCCACACAGAATCTCTGCTTTTCTCCCACCCTCACAAACACTCACACTGATTATCTCCTCTTCTCTCTTCCACACAGAATCTCTGCTTTTCTCCCACCCTCACAAACACTCACACTGATTATCTCCGCTCCTCTCTTCCACACAGAATCTCTGCTTTTCTCCCACCCTCACAAACACTCACACTGATTATCTCCTCTTTCTCCTCTTCTCTCTTCCAAACAGAATCTCTGCTTTTCTCCCACCCTCACAAACACTCACACTGATTATCTCCTCTTTCTCCTCTTCTCTCTTCCACGCAGAATCTCTGCTTTTCTCCCACCCTCACAAACACTCACACTGATTATCTCCTCTTCTCTCTTCCTCACAGAATCTCTGATTTTCTCCCACCCTCACAAACACTCACACTGATTATCTCCTCTTCTCTCTTCCACACAGAATCTCTGCTTTTCTCCCACCCTCACAAACACTCACACTGATTATCTCCTCTTTCTCCTCTTCTCTCTTCCTCACAGAATCTCTGATTTTCTCCCACCCTCACAAACACTCACACTGATTATCTCCTCTCCTCTCTTCCACACAGAATCTCTGCTTTTCTCCCACCCTCACAAACACTCACACTGATTATCTCCTCTTTCTCCTCTTCTCTCTTCCTCACAGAATCTCTGATTTTCTCCCACCCTCACAAACACTCACACTGATTATCTCCTCTTTCTCCTCTTCTCTCTTCTACACAGAATCTCTGCTTTTCTCCCACCCTCACAAACACTCACACTGATTATCTCCTCTTTCTCCTCTTCTCTCTTCCGCACGGAATCTCTGCTTTTCTCCCACCCTCACAAACACTCACACTGATTATCTCCTCTTTCTCCTCTTCTCTCTTCCGCACGGAATCTCTGCTTTTCTCCCACCCTCACAAACACTCACACTGATTATCTCCTCTTCTCTCTTCCTCACATAATCTCTGCTTTTCTCCCACCCTCACAAACACTCACACTGAGTATCTCCTCTTTCTCCTCTTCTCTCTTCCTCACAGAATCTCTGCTTTTCTCCCACCCTCACAAACACTCACACTGATTATCTCCTCTTTCTCCTCTTCTCTCTTCCGCACGGAATCTCTGCTTTTCTCCCACCCTCACAAACACTCACACTGATTATCTCCTCTTTCTCCTCTTCTCTCTTCCGCACAGAATCTCTGCTTTTCTCCCAACCTCACAAACACTCACACTGATTATCTCCTCTTTCTCCTATTCTCTCTTCCGCACAGAATCTCTGCTTTTCTCCCACCCTCACAAACACTCACACTGATTATCTCCTCTTTCTCCTCTTCTCTCTTCCGCACAGAATCTCTGCTTTTCTCCCAACCTCACAAACACTCACACTGATTATCTCCTCTTTCTCCTCTTCTCTCTTCCGCACAGAATCTCTGCTTTTCTCCCAACCTCACAAACACTCACACTGATTATCTCCTCTTTCTCCTATTCTCTCTTCCACACAGAATCTCTGCTTTTCTCCCACCCTCACAAACACTCACACTGATTATCTCCGCTCCTCTCTTCCACACAGAATCTCTGATTTTCTCCCACCCTCACAAACACTCACACTGAGTATCTCCTCTTTCTCCTCTTCTCTCTTCCACACAGAATCTCTGCTTTTCTCCCACCCTCACAAACACTCACACTGATTATCTCCTCTTTCTCCTCTTCTCTCTTCCACACAGAATCTCTGCTTTTCTCCCACCCTCACAAACACTCACACTGATTATCTCCTCTTCTCTCTTCCACACAGAATCTCTGCTTTTCTCCCACCCTCAAAAACACTCACACTGATTATCTCCTCTTCTCTCTTCCTCACAGAATCTCTGCTTTTCTCCCACCCTCACAAACACTCACACTGATTATCTCCTCTTTCTCCTCTTCTCTCTTCCACACAGAATCTCTGCTTTTCTCCCACCCTCACAAACACTCACACTGATTATCTCCTCTTCTCTCTTCCACACAGAATCTCTGCTTTTCTCCCACCCTCACAAACACTCACACTGATTATCTCCGCTCCTCTCTTCCACACAGAATCTCTGCTTTTCTCCCACCCTCACAAACACTCACACTGATTATCTCCTCTTTCTCCTCTTCTCTCTTCCACACAGAATCTCTGCTTTTCTCCCACCCTCACAAACACTCACACTGATTATCTCCTCTTTCTCCTCTTCTCTCTTCTACACAGAATCTCTGCTTTTCTCCCACCCTCACAAACACTCACACTGATTATCTCCTCTTTCTCCTCTTCTCTCTTCCACACAGAATCTCTGCTTTTCTCCCACCCTCACAAACACTCACACTGATTATCTCCTCTTTCTCCGCTCCTCTCTTCCACACAGAATCTCTGATTTTCTCCCACCCTCACAAACACTCACACTGAGTATCTCCTCTTTCTCCTCTTCTCTCTTCCACACAGAATCTCTGCTTTTCTCCCACCCTCACAAACACTCACACTGATTATCTCCTCTTTCTCCTCTTCTCTCTTCCACACAGAATCTCTGCTTTTCTCCCACCCTCACAAACACTCACACTGATTATCTCCTCTTCTCTCTTCCACACAGAATCTCTGCTTTTCTCCCACCCTCAAAAACACTCACACTGATTATCTCCTCTTCTCTCTTCCTCACAGAATCTCTGCTTTTCTCCCACCCTCACAAACACTCACACTGATTATCTCCTCTTTCTCCTCTTCTCTCTTCCACACAGAATCTCTGCTTTTCTCCCACCCTCACAAACACTCACACTGATTATCTCCTCTTCTCTCTTCCACACAGAATCTCTGCTTTTCTCCCACCCTCACAAACACTCACACTGATTATCTCCGCTCCTCTCTTCCACACAGAATCTCTGCTTTTCTCCCACCCTCACAAACACTCACACTGATTATCTCCTCTTTCTCCTCTTCTCTCTTCCACACAGAATCTCTGCTTTTCTCCCACCCTCACAAACACTCACACTGATTATCTCCTCTTTCTCCTCTTCTCTCTTCCACGCAGAATCTCTGCTTTTCTCCCACCCTCACAAACACTCACACTGATTATCTCCTCTTCTCTCTTCCTCACAGAATCTCTGATTTTCTCCCACCCTCACAAACACTCACACTGATTATCTCCTCTTTCTCCTCTTCTCTCTTCCTCACAGAATCTCTGATTTTCTCCCACCCTCACAAACACTCACACTGATTATCTCCTCTTTCTCCTCTTCTCTCTTCTACACAGAATCTCTGCTTTTCTCCCACCCTCACAAACACTCACACTGATTATCTCCTCTTTCTCCTCTTCTCTCTTCCACACAGAATCTCTGCTTTTCTCCCACCCTCACAAACACTCACACTGATTATCTCCTCTTTCTCCTCTTCTCTCTTCCACACAGAATCTCTGCTTTTCTCCCACCCTCACAAACACTCACACTGATTATCTCCTCTTCTCTCTTCCACACAGAATCTCTGCTTTTCTCCCACCCTCACAAACACTCACACTGATTATCTCCTCTTCTCTCTTCCACACAGAATCTCTGCTTTTCTCCCACCCACAAACACTCACACTGATTATCTCCTCTTCTCTCTTCCTCACAGAATCTCTGCTTTTCTCCCACCCTCACAAACACTCACACTGATTATCTCCTCTTTCTCCTCTTCTCTCTTCCACACAGAATCTCTGCTTTTCTCCCACCCTCACAAACACTCACACTGATTATCTCCTCTTCTCTCTTCCACACAGAATCTCTGCTTTTCTCCCACCCTCACAAACACTCACACTGATTATCTCCGCTCCTCTCTTCCACACAGAATCTCTTCTTTTCTCTCACCCTCACAAACACTCACACTGATTATCTCCTCTTTCTCCTCTTCTCTCTTCCACACAGAATCTCTGCTTTTCTCCCACCCTCACAAACACTCACACTGATTATCTCCTCTTTCTCCTCTTCTCTCTTCCACACAGAATCTCTGCTTTTCTCCCACCCTCACAAACACTCACACTGATTATCTCCTCTTTCTCCTCTTCTCTCTTCCACGCAGAATCTCTGCTTTTCTCCCACCCTCACAAACACTCACACTGATTATCTCCGCTCCTCTCTTCCACACATAATCTCTGCTTTTCTCCCACCCTCACAAACACTCACACTGATTATCTCCTCTTTCTCCTCTTCTCTCTTCCACACAGAATCTCTGCTTTTCTCCCACCCTCACAAACACTCACACTGATTATCTCCTCTTCTCTCTTCCACACAGAATCTCTGCTTTTCTCCCACCCTCACAAACACTCACACTGATTATCTCCGCTCCTCTCTTCCACACAGAATCTCTGCTTTTCTCCCACCCTCACAAACACTCACACTGATTATCTCCTCTTTCTCCTCTTCTCTCTTCTACACAGAATCTCTGCTTTTCTCCCAACCTCACAAACACTCAAATATTCATGAACGGCAAACTGTATCCAAAAAAGCAACAGACACAAAATAAATAAATAAACCAAATAATATCTCTGTCGCATCTGCTGCAGTTGGTTCAGTTCAATACCATCTCTGCGGGGTTATTGCATTGTTAATACGGCAACTGAGATGCAGGTGAGTGGAGGAAGGGTGGAGGATTGCACAGTCTCAGTCTCAAATTCATTTAAACGTCAGAAAGAGAAATCAAGTGTGTGTCTGCTGGTGAATGTGTGTGTGTGATAACAGGTTCAGGACAGGTTACTTTTAATATCATTGTGAGCTTGTTCAAAGCACTTTAGCTTTCAGAATTACCTTCATAATGGGAGAACGATAGAGAGAACAAAGGTGGAGAGTAGAGAGACAGAAGAGAGGAGAGAAGAGACAGAAGAAGAGAGAAGAGTAGAGAGACAGAAGAGAGGATGAGAATAGAGAGACAGAAGAAGAGAGGAGGAGAGTAGAGAGACAGAAGAAGAGAGGAGGAGAGTAGAGACAGGAGGAGAGTAGAGACAGGAGGAGAGGAGAGAGACAGAAGAGAGGAGGAGAGTAGAGAGACAGAAGAAGAGAGGAGGAGAGTAGAGACAGGAGGAGAGTAGAGAGACAGAAGAGAGGAGGAGAGTAGAGAGACAGAAGAAGAGAGGAGGAGAGTAGAGACAGGAGGAGAGTAGAGAGACAGAAGAAGAGAGGAGGAGAGGAGGGAGACAGGAGGAGAGTAGAGAGACAGGAGGAGAGTAGAGAGACAGAAGAGAGGATGAGAATAGAGAGACAGAAGAAGAGAGGAGGAGAGTAGAGAGGACAGAAGAAGAGAGGAGGAGATTAGGGTGACAGGAGGAGAGTAGAGAAACAAAAGAGAGGAGGAGAGTAGAGAGACAGAAGAGAGGAGGAGAGTAGAGAGACAGAAGAAGAAAGGAGGAGAGTAGGGAGACAGAAGAGAGGAGGAGAGTAGGGAGACAGAAATGAGGAGGAGAGTAGAGAGACAGAAGAGAGGAGGAGAGTAGAGAGAGAAGAGAGGGGGAGAGTAGGGAAACAGAAGAGAGGAGGAGAGTAGAGAGACAGGAGGAGAGTAGAGAGACAGAAGAGAGGAGGAGAGTAGAGACAGGAGGAGAGTAGAGAGACAGAAGAGAGGAGGAGAGTAGAGACAGGAGGAGAGTAGAGAGACAGAAGAGAGGAGGAGAGTAGAGACAGGAGGAGAGTAGAGGGACCGAAGAGAGGAGGAGAGTAGAGAGACAGAAGAGAGGAGGAGAGTAGAGAGACAGAAGAAGAGCGGAGAGTAGAGACAGGAGGAGAGTAGAGAGACAGAAGAAGAAAGGAGAGTAGAGAGGACAGAGGCTTTGACAGAGGAGACGGGAGATGGACAGAAGAGAGGAGTGTAGAGAGACAGAAGAAGAGCGGAGAGTAGAGACAGGAGGAGAGTAGAGAGACAGAAGAGAGGAGGAGTGTAGAGAGACAGAAGAAGAGCGGAGAGTAGAGACAGGAGGAGTGTAGAGAGACAGAAGAGAGGAGGAGAGTAGAGACAGGAGGAGAGTAGAGAGACAGAATAGAGGAGGAGAGTAGAGAGACAGAAGAAGAGCGGAGAGTAGAGAGACAGAAGAAGAAAGGAGGAGAGTAGGGAGACAGAAGAGAGGAGGAGAGTAGGGAGACAGAAATGAGGAGGAGAGTAGAGAGACAGAAGAGAGGAGGAGAGTAGAGAGAGAAGAGAGGGGGAGAGTAGGGAAACAGAAGAGAGGAGGAGAGTAGAGAGACAGGAGGAGAGTAGAGAGACAGAAGAGAGGAGGAGAGTAGAGACAGGAGGAGAGTAGAGAGACAGAAGAGAGGAGGAGAGTAGAGACAGGAGGAGAGTAGAGAGACAGAAGAGAGGAGGAGAGTAGAGACAGGAGGAGAGTAGAGGGACCGAAGAGAGGAGGAGAGTAGAGAGACAGAAGAGAGGAGGAGAGTAGAGAGACAGAAGAAGAGCGGAGAGTAGAGACAGGAGGAGAGTAGAGAGACAGAAGAAGAAAGGAGAGTAGAGAGGACAGAGGCTTTGACAGAGGAGACGGGAGATGGACAGAAGAGAGGAGTGTAGAGAGACAGAAGAAGAGCGGAGAGTAGAGACAGGAGGAGAGTAGAGAGACAGAAGAGAGGAGGAGTGTAGAGAGACAGAAGAAGAGCGGAGAGTAGAGACAGGAGGAGTGTAGAGAGACAGAAGAGAGGAGGAGAGTAGAGACAGGAGGAGAGTAGAGAGACAGAATAGAGGAGGAGAGTAGAGAGACAGAAGAAGAGCGGAGAGTAGAGAGACAGAAGAGAGGAGGAGAGTAGAGACAGGAGGAGAGTAGAGAGACAGAAGAAGAAAGGAGAGTAGAGAGGACAGAGGCTTTGACAGAGGAGACGGGAGATGGACAGAATGGTGTGAATATGAGAGGAGGAGAGAGACAAGGGAAAGAGTGGTGAGGTGAGGGAGGGAATGTGAAAAAGCAAGAGAAAGAAAAGGGAGAATAAATAATAACATCTTTATCATGACATTGGTGGTCCCACAGTGCTCTGTCTATATTAGCCAGTGAGTCTGTAAATCTTTGAATAGAGTTTGTGTTAGGGATTATCCATATGTAAACACAGGCACTAAGCCCTGTTGTCTTGTTAGGGGCTGTGTGTGTGTGTGTGTGTGTGTGTGTGTGTGTGTGTGTGTGTGTGTGTGTGTGTGTGTGCGTGTGCGTGTGCGCGTGTGCGCGTGCGTGGTTCCATGCGTGCGTGCGTATGTGTGTGTGTGTGTGTGGTTAGAGCTGTGGATGTGTAAATAGACACATATAAACCCATAGGACTTTATGATCTAGCAGATCAAAGGCAAGTGACTTCATAAGGGTGTTACACCCACCCACCCACACATTCTACTAAATATTGATTTATTTTGAACTCTTTATGCGGTGCACACTGCACAGAACTCCAGAAGAATTATTACTGAATTATCACAGTGAATTATTGTGAAGTTTGTTAATGTGTCAATTAATCCCGTTAAGGATGGGTTGCCAACTGGCGATTTGACACCAAAACAAAATGTCATTCATTCACACAAACACACTCATATAGAAGGGCCACTCTTTTGATCGCGTGCCAGGCAAATCCAACACAACACAGAAGAGAGAAATACCATTGCACCCATGTGGGACGTATCCACAGTTGTATATTGTGGCAGGCCTGAACAAACACGCTTATCCTAAATACACACCCTCATATAGAAACACACACATATTCTACACACCCACTGCGCCTAGCTCCCGCCATCAAAAGTTGAACCACAGATCCCAAACCAATAACTGCTGCTGGGGAAGATAAAATACAAAATTACACTACGTCTTCTGACTATAGGCCAGGCATATGCTGCGTTGTATGCTTCGAGTAGATCTGAGTAAAAATAAAAAATAAAGTTTTTACGTTAAAACAACTAGAGCCTCTGCACAGGCTGTAATAAAATGTGATTTAAGAAAATCCAGTGTTGTTTTTCCTGATGGTGCTCTCACCAGGCATTATATGACTCATGATCATATATGGAATCAGAAATAGCAACACCTTGTATTTTCTTCAATAAACTCAAATTAACTACAGTAACTGTTGGCATCTTATTTTCCCATTGTCCCAAAACCAAACCGTGGACTGACCTCAAAAATACATATGAACCGTGAGTTCGGTGAACCGTTACACCTCTAATAGGGGGACGAAATAATAGTTGTCAACACTTGTATTTTCCACCCTTTCTCTCTTTATTTCACTTTCATTCTTTCTCTCACATTCTCTCTCTCCCTCTTTCAATCTCCTTACTCCACCCCTTACTCTCCCTCCTCATTTATCTCTCCCTCTCTCTTTCTCCATACCTTCCTATGCCATTGATTCCTCTACCTCTTAAACTGCAATAATAGGCTGTTTCAACAGATCAATGGCACCCTTAATTGTGGAATGGAGTTAATTATTATTCTCTGGACAATGTGACAGGCCACCAATTAGACCAATTATATTGGTCTATCAGGAAGAAAGTGCTCTGACTAATAGACAGAGGTATTGATGAGGCCTGATGACTATCATCAAACATAATTTACTCATATTTTAACTGGCCAGATTGGCTATTATTGAATCTATGTCCCTCTCCTGCTCTTCTCTTTCTCTCTCCCTCCCTTCTTCCCTCTCCCTCCCTTCCTCCCTCTCCCTCCCTTCTTCCCTCTCCCTCCCTTCCTCCCTCTCCCTCCCTTCCTCCCTCTCCCTCCCTTCTTCCCTCTCCCTCCCTTCTTCCCAACTCTCCTTCATTCTCTCTCTCCCTCCCTTCTTCCCTCTCCCTCCCTTCTTCCCAACTCTCCTTCATTCTCTCCCTCACTCCCTTCATCCCGATCTTTTCCCTCCCCCTCTCTTTCTCAGCTCCATTGCTATGCGGGATCTGTTCCTCAGAGAAGTGAGTGAGTCATTGTTTAATGTTTAATGTCCAGGTGCAGAGCTAGGTCCCACAGTTTTACACCCAGGGGGGGGGGGGGGGTATAGGTGAAGGGAAGAGCTGTGCCCAAAAAGAGGAGCATGAGGGACTTGAGAGGGAAAGATAGAGGGAAGGAGGGATATATAATGACAGGCAGCACGGCTACAAGAGGGGAACGAGGGAGGAGAAGAGAGGGAGGCGAGGGAAGTGAAGGGGAGGCAGGCAGAGAGGTGGGTAGGGAGAAAGAGAGAAAGAATACATGGAGGAGAGTGAAGGAGAGACAGATTGATAGGGTAACACATAGAACATTCCTACTGAGCTTTACATCAGGGACATGCAGGCTAACTATTGCAGTAGGACATCCACACAGACAAGAACATCTAGGCTCAGACACTCTGGAGAAGGACAGTACACCACATATAATACAGTAGGGGTAGGCAACCCTGGTCCTGGAGAGATGCAGGAAATACAGGGTACAGTTCCAACCAACACTCCACCTGACTCCCAGAAATGTACTGGATACTTGTTTAGTGTTTAGTATTTTATTTGGATCCCCAGTAGCTGTTGCTGAAGTAGCAGCTACTCTTCCTGGGATCTAAACAAAACATAGAACATGACTGAACACATTTAAAATAAGAACAAAAGAACCAACAAAAAAAAATGTCCACGGGCCAGTTACAAACGTACAGTTGAAGTCGGAAATGTACATACACCTTAGCCAAATACATTTAAACTCAGTTTTTCACAGTTCCTGACATTCAATCCTAGTAAGAATTCCCTGTCTTAGGTCAGTTAGAATTACCACTTCATTTTATGAATGTGAAATGTCAGAAAAATAGTAGTGAGAATTCTTTCTTTCAGCTTTTATTTCTTTCATCACATTCCCAGTGGGTCAGAAGTTTACATACACCCAGTTAGTATTTGGTAGCATTGCTTTTACGTTTTTTAACCTGGGTCAAACATTTTGGGTAGCCTTCCACAAGCTTCCCACAAAGGTTGGGGGAATTTTGGCCCATTCCTCCTGACAGAGCTGGTGCAACTGAGTCAGGTTTGTAGGCCGCCTTGCTTGCACACGCTTTTTCAGTTCTGCCCACACATTTTCTACAGGATTGAGGTCAGGGCTTTGTGATGGCCACTCCAATACCTTGACTTTGTTGTCCTTAGGCCATTTTGCCACAAGTTTGGAAGTATGCTTGGGGTCATTGTCCATTTGGAAGACCCGTTTGCGACCAAGCTTTAACTTCCAGACTGATGCCTCGAGATGTTGCTTCAATATATCCACATAATTTTCCTACCTCATGATGTCATCTATTTTGTGAAGTGCACCAGTCTCTCCTGCAGCAAAGCACCCCCTCAACATGATGCTGCCACCCTGTGCTTTTCGGCTTGCCAAACATCACCCTTTTTCCTCCAAAGATAACGATGGTCATTATGGCCAAACAGTTCTATTTCTGTTTCATCAGACCACAGGACATTTCTCCAAAAAGTACAATCTTTGTCCCCATGTGCAGTTGCAAACTGTAGTCTGGCATTTTTATGGTGGTTTTGGAGCAGTGGCTTCTTCCTTGCTGAGCTCCCTCTCAGGTTACATTGATATAGCACTCGTTTTACTGTGGATTTAGATACTTTTGTACCTGTTTCCTCCAGCATCTTCACAAAGTCCTTTGCTGTTGTTCTGGGATTGATTTGCACTTTTCGCACCAAAGTACATTCATCTCTAGGAGACAGAACACGTCTCCTTCCTGAGCGGTATGAAGGCCGCGTGGTCCCATGGTGTTATTACTTGCGTACTATTGGTTGTACAGATGCACGTGTAAATTGCTCCCAAGGATGAACAAGACTTGTGGAGGTCTACAATTTTTTTCTGAGGTCTTGGCTGATTTCTTTTGATATGCCCATGATTTCAAGCAAAGAGGCACTGAGTTTGAAGGTAGTCCTTGAAATACATCCACAGGTACACCTCCAATTGACTCAAATGATGTCAATTAGCCTATCAGAAGCTTCTAAAGCCATGACATCCTTTTCTGGAATTTTCCAAGCTGTTTAAAGGCACAGTCAACTCAGTGTATGTAAACTTCTGACCCACTGGAATTGGGATACAGTGAATTATAAGTGAAATCATTTGTCTGTAAACAATTTTTGGAAAAATAACTTGTGTCATGCACGAAGTAGATGTCCTAACCGACTTGCCAAAACTATAGTTTGTAAACAAGAAATTTGTGGAGTGGTTGAAAAATAAGTTTTAATAACTCCAACCAAAGTGTATGTAAACTTCCGACTTCAACTGTATATTATTTAGGTCAGGTAGGGGAGAGGTGTGATGCTGTAAGGTGTTGTTGTATTTGTTTTTTTAAACAAATTTTGCTGTTTGCTTGAGTAATTTAGCTTAGCGGTTAAGAGCGTTGGGCCAGAAACCGAATGGTCGTTAGTTCTTATCCCAGAGCCGACTAGGTGAAAAATCTGTCTGTGCCCTTGAGCAAGGCACTTAACCCTAATTGCTCCAGGGTCGCTGTCAATAACGTCTGATCCCTGGCCGGGACCCCACTATACGAAGGTGCCTCAAGGGGAGTGTGATATGCAAAAAACGAAATTCCAATTCACATGCGTATAATACACACTTGTACATGTGTAAAATAGGACAAATATAAGCACCCACCTCAAATCAAATCAAAGTGTATTTGTCACGTGCGCCAAATACAACAGTGAAATGCTTACTTACAGGCTCTAACCGACAGTGCAAAAAAGGTATTAGGTGAACCATAGGTAAAGAAATAAAAACAACAGTAAAAAGACAGTGAAAAATAACAGTAGCGAGGCTATAACAGTAGCGAGGCTACATACAGGCACCGGTTGAGTCAGGCTGATTGAGGTAGTATGTACATGTAGATATGGTTAAATTGACTATGCATATATGATAAACAGAGCGTAGCAGTAGCGTAAAGAGGGGTTGGCAGGTGGTGGGTGGTGGGACACAATGCAGATAGCCCGGTTAGCCAATGTGCGGGGGCGCTGGTTGGTCGAGCCAATTGAGGTAGTATGTACATGAATGTATAGTTAAAGTGACTATGCATATATGTTAAACAGATAGTAGAATGAGAGTAAAAGAGTGGTTGGGGGGCACACAATGCAAATAGTCCGGGTATCCATTTGATTACCTGTTCAGGAGTCTTGTGGCTTTGGGGTAAAAACTGTTGAGAAGACTTTTGGTCCTAGACTTGGCACTCCGGTACCGCTTGCCATGCGGTAGTAGAGAGAACAGTCTACGAATCATGGACATGTTGAAAATGTCAGTGAAGACACCTGCCAGTTGGTCAGCACATGCCCAGAGCACACGTCCTGGTAATCCAGTGGCCTTCTGAATGTTCACCAGTTTAAAGGTCTTACTCACGTTGGCTACGGAGAGCGTGATCACACAGTCGTCCGGAACAGCTGATGCTCTCATGCATGCCTCAGTGTTGCTTGCCTCGAAGTGAGCATAGAAGTGATTTAGCTCATCTGGCAGGCTCGTGTCACTGGGCAGCTCACGGCTATGCTTCCCTTTGTAGTCTGCAATAGTTTGCAAGCCATGCCACATAAGACGAGCGTCAGAGCCGGTGTAGTAAGATTCAATCTTAGCCCTGTATTGACGCTTTGCCTGTTTGATGATTCGTCGCAAGGCATAGCAGGATTTCTTATAAGCTTCCGTGTTAGAGTCCCGCACCTTGAAAGCGGCAGCTCTAACCTTTAGCTCAGTGCAAATGTTGCCTGTAATCCATGGATTCTGGTTGGGGTATGTACGTACAGTCACTGTGTGGACGACGTCCTCGATGCACTTATTGATAAAGCCAGTGACTGATGTGGTGTACTCCTCAATGCCATTGGAAGAATCCCAGAACATATTCCAGTCTGTGATAGCAAAACAGTCCTGTAGTTTAGCATCTGCTTCATCTGACCACATCAAGGCAAAGGTTGGCTACTTTGAAGAATCTCAAATATAAAATATATTTTTATTTGTTTAACACTTTTCTGGTTACTACATGATTCCATATGTGTTATTACATAGAAAAACCCTGGAATGAGTAGGTGTGTCCAAACCTTTGACTGGTACTGTATATGTAAGGTGATTATACAGACAATTTTGAATTTTAAACAATACTACTTTGCACAAATACAATAATTAATGCAGTCAATATCTTCTCTACTTTGAGCCAAGAAAGACTGACTGGAAACTTGTTGCAGGTTCTCCAGATAACAGAGAAATGAAGCACTAACATTTTCACTAACAGAGGCTCCAACGGTGAACTTTACTAAACTAATGGACATGGCTCAGAAACCCATCTACTGTGATGTATTTATATTAAATCACATTAATCAAACCCGGTTTGTTTGTTTGTCTCTCTGCTGTCCCTCTGCTACCGATGATGAATATAAGTGAGGAGTAATGACGGGTGCATTTGGTCGAGAAGATTGCCACGGCAACAACAAATTACCACAGCAACAATGACAACAACAGCGACATCAGCGATCTCATTAGCGTCGGCTGGATGCGCATCTCAAACTGGCGCAATGCACCATGGGTAAAAAGACAGATGACAAATCTACAGCACCAGAAACCTATTTATACAGAATAGACAATTTTACAACGAGAAAGGGAGAGCTAGAGAGAGAGAGAGAGCGAGAGAGAGAGAGCTAGAGAGAGAGAGAGCTAGAGAGAGAGAGCTAGAGATAAAGAGAGAGAGAGAGAGAGAGAGAGAGAGAGAGAGAGAGAGAGAGAGAGAGAGAGAGAGAGAGAGAGAGAGAGAGAGAGAGAGAGAGAGAGAGAGGGAGATGGAGATGGAGAATGAGGGGAGGGAGAGTCCCTGAGAAAGACCAAGAGAAAGAGACTGATAGAAAGAGAGTAGAAGAGAGAGAGAGCAAGAGAGAGAGAGGAGAATTCTGCGATGGGAAAACTCATAATAAAGTTAAGTTGGGGCCCACCTACACACTCAGATGCTCCAACACATATATTTATTGGTTTTTCAGGAGTTGTAACCCAATAACGGTATGTGTGGGACCGTCTGTGTGTGGGACCTTCTCCACCTCCATTATCTCCAGCTCCACTAGCCCAGACCACTAGACTGATAAATGCAGGGTCTTTCTTGTTGCTCTCGCTCTCCCCGAGCTCCTTAATAGTTCTGTCCATCATGGAGCAATCTTTTTTCAGATCGATAGGAAACATAGGGGATATTAAATCTGCTATTTCGTCTACACTATAGTAAGAGTCTTCCAACAGGGCTGTGTGGTAGCTCATATATTGAGATCCTGTCATCCTATCATCCATAGCGTCAATATCAATCTGGGAAATCTAATACATGGAAAGAGTAAGACATGAGGGAGACAGTGTGGAGACAGTGGGGAGAGACAAAAATGACTGTCTTCTCCTCAGGAACATTCCCCTGGTGTCATTCCCCTGACCCCAACACAACAATCCTCTGTCTAACATGGGCCTGTGGAGACAGGTGGAGACAGTGGGGGAGATAGTGGGGGAGAACTAAACTCTATAGGAACATCCCCCTGGCATCTGACCCAGACACAACAGCATAGCTGTCTAACATTGGTCTCTAGTGGAAACAGGGGGAGACGGGGGGAGAGTGAAGGATACATAAACTCCTGTTCTCTCTACAGGAACATCCCCCTGGTGTCTGACCCGAGCGCTTAGCTTCAGCTGTAAACAAAGAGCTCCCAACGACATGTTCAATTAATCAATGTCTCCCCACAGCAAGCCTGAAATATATGTTGTAGCAGGGAGAGGGGAGAGGAGAGAGGGGAGAGGACATAGCAGGCCTGAACTATATGTTGTAGCAGGGAGAGGAGAGGATAGGATAGGAGAGGATAGGAGAGGAGAGGAGAGGAGAGGAGAGGAGAGGAGAGGAGAGGAGAGGAGAGGAGAGGAGAGGAGAGGAGAGGAGAGGAGACATAGCAGGCCTGAACAGTATGTTGTAGCAGGGAGAGGGGAGGGTAAATTGCAGGCCTGAACAGTATGTTGTAGCAGGGAGGGGGGAGGGGGAGAGGGGAGAGGGAAGGGGGGGGCGGGGGGGGGATATAGCAGGCCTGAACTGTATGTTGTAGTAGGGAGAGGGGAGGGGGAGAGGGGAGGGTAAATTGCAGGCCTGAACAGTATGTTGTAGCAGGGAGGGGGGAGGGGGAGAGGGGAGAGGGGAGGGTACATAGCAGGCCTGAACTGTATGTTGTAGCAGGGAGAGGGGGAGAGGGGAGGGGGGGGGGGATATAGCAGGCCTGAACTGTATGTTGTAGTAGGGAGAGGGGAGGGGGAGAGGGGAGGGTAAATTGCAGGCCTGAACAGTATGTTGTAGCAGGGAGGGGGGAGGGGGAGAGGGGAGAGGGGAGGGTACATAGCAGGCCTGAACTATATGTTGTAAAGAAAGAGGGAACATGCTAGTTATTATAGCTGGGAATTGCCTGTAACCTCACAATACGATATTATCACGATACTTAAGCACCGATACGATATGTATTGCAATTCGATACTGTGATTTTAATGCGATTCATTGTTCAAAGCATATTGCTCACCATATGTCTGCTGCAGAGGGACAAGAGAGAGTCATGAGGAAACTAGTTTTGATCCATCATGGAAATGAACGTTCTGAAAACTAATTGGCTCCCTGTTTTAAAAAAAGACGGAGAACAAGCTATGAAGGAAATATACTGGTACCAGTACAGCCAACTAGCGCAAAAACTATATTGAGATATTGCCAAAACGATACAATATATAATCAAAAAGTATATCCCGATATGTACAGTTGAAGTCGGAAGTTTACATAGACCTTAGCCAAATACATTTAAACTCAGTATTTCACTATTCCTGACATTTAATCCCAGTAAAAATTCCCTGTTTTATGACAGTTAGTATCACCACATTATTTTAAGAATGTGAAATGTCAGAATAAGTAGAGAGAATTATTTATTTCAGCTTTCATTTCTTTCATCACATTCCCAGTGGGTCAGAAGTTTACATACACTCAATTCGTATTTGGTAGCATTGCCTTTAATTTGTTTAATTTGGATCAAACGTTTCGAGTAGCCTTCCACAAGCTTCCCACAATAAATTGGGTGAATTTTGGCCCATTCCTCCTGACAGAGTGGGTGTAACCGAGTCAGGTTTGTAGGCCTCCTTGCTCGCACACGCTTTTTTCAGTTCTGCCCACAAATGTTCTATAGGATTGAGGTCAGGGCTTTGTGATGGCCACTCCAATACCTTGACTTTGTTGTCCTTAAGCCATTTTTCCACAACTTTGGAAGTATGCTTGGGGTCAATGACCATTTGGAAGACCCATTTGCGACCAAGCTTTAACTTCCTGACCGATGTCTTGAGATGTTGTTTCAATATATCCACACAATTTTCCTACCTCATGATGCCATCTATTTTGTGAAATGCACCAGTCCCTCCTGCAGCAAAGTACCCCCACAACATGATGCTGCCACCCCCATGTTTCACGGTTGGGATGGTGTTCTTCAGCTTGCAAGCCTCCCCCTTTTTCCTCCAAACCTAACGATGGTCATTATGGCCAAACAGTTCTATTTTTGTTTAATCAGATCAAAGGACATTTCTCCAAAAAGTACAATCTTTGTCGCCATGTGCAGTTGCAAACCGTAGTCTGTCTTTTTTATGGCGGTTTTTGAGCAGTGGCTTCTTCCTTGCTGAGCGCCCTCTCAGGTTACATCGATATAGGACTTGTTTTACTGTGGATTTAGATTATTTTGTACCTGTTTCCTCCAGCATCTTCACAAGGTCCTTTGCTGTTGTTCTGGGTTTGATTTGCAATTTTTGCACCAAAGTACATTGGGGAGAACAAGTATTTGATACACTGCCGATTTTGCAGGTTTTCCTACTTACAAAGCATGTAGAGGTCTGTAATTTTTATCATAGGTACACTTCAACTGTGAGAGACGGAATCTAAATCCAGAAAATCACATTTTATGATTTTTAAGTAATTAATTTGCATTTTATTGCATGACATACGTATTTGATCACCTACCAACCAGTAAGAATTCCGACTCTCACAGACCTGTTAAGTTTTTCTTTAAGAAGCCCTCCTGTTCTCCACTCATTACCTGTATTAACTGCACCTGTTTGAACTCGTTACCTGTATAAAAGACACCTGTCCACACACTCAATCAAACAGACTCCAACCTCTCCACAATGGCCAAGACCAGAGAGCTGTGGAAGGACATCAGGGTTAATTTTAGACCTGCACAAGGCTTGGATGGGCTACAGGACAATAGGCAAGCAGCTTGGTGAGAAGGCAACAACTGTTGGCGCTATTATTAGAAAATGGAAGAAGTTCAAGATGACGGTCAATCACCCTCAGTCTGGGGCTCCATGCAAAATCTCACCTCGTGGGGCATCAATGATCATGAGGAAGGTGAGGGATCAGCCCAGAACTACACGGCAGGACCTGGTCAATGACCTGAAGAGAGCTGGTACCACAGTCTCAAAGAAAACCATTAGTAACACACTACGCCGTCATGGATTAAAATCCAGCAGCGCACGCAAGGTCCCCTGCTCAAGCCAGCGCATGTCCAGGCCCGTCTGAAGTTTGCCAAAGACCATCTGGATGATCCAGAGGAGGAATGGGAGAAGGTCATGTGGTCTGATGAGACAAAAATATAGCTTTTTGGTCTAAACTCCACTCGCCGTGTTTGGAGGAAGAAGAAGGATGAGTACAACCCCAAGAACACCATCCCAACTATGAAGCATGGAGGTGGAAACATCATTCTTTGGGGATGCTTTTCTGCAAAGGGGACAGGACGACTGCACCGTATTGAGGGGAGGATGGATGGGGCCATGTATCGCAAGATCTTGGCCAACAACCTCCTTCCCTCAGTAAGAGCATTGAAGATGGGTCGTGGCTGGGTCTTCCAGCATGACAACGACCCGAAACACACAGCCAGGGCAACTAAGGAGTGGCTCCGTTAGAAGCATCTCAAGGTCCTAGAGTGGCCTAGCCAGTCTCCAGACCTGAACCCAATAGAAAATCTTTGGAGGGAGCTGAAAGTCCGTATTGCCCAGCGACAGCCCCAAAACCTGAAGGATCTGGAGAAGGTCTGTATGGAGGAGTGGGCCAAAATCCCTGCTGCAGTGTGTGCAAACCTGGTCAAGAACTACAGGAAACGTATGATCTCTGTAATTGCAAACAAAGGTTTCTGTACCAAATAGTAAGTTCTGCTTTTCTGATGTCTCAAATACTTATGTCATGCAATAAAATGCAATGAATTACTTAAAAATATTACAATGTGATTTTCTGGATTTTTGTTTTAAATTCCGTCTCTCACAGTTGAAGTGTACCTATGATAAAAATTACAGACCTCTACATGCTTTGTAAGTAGGAAAACCTGCAAAATAGGAAGTGTATCAAATACTTGTTCTCCCCACTGTATATTCATCTCTAGGAGACAGAACAAGTCTCCTTCCTGAGCACTATGACGGCTGCATGGTCCCATGGTGTTATTACTTGCGTACTCTTCAGGCATTTGAAAATTGTTCCCAAGGATGAACCAGACTTGTGGAGGTCTACAATTTTTTTTCTGAGGTCTTGGCTGATTTCTTTTGATTTTCCCATGATGTCAAGCAAAGAGGTACTGAGTTTGAAGGTAGGCCTTGAAATACATCCACAGGTACACCTACAATTGACTGAAATTATGTCAATTAGCCTATCAGAAGCTTCTAAAGCCATGACATAATTTTCTGGAATTTTCCAAGCTGTTTAAAGGCACAATCAACTTAGTGTACGTAAACTTCTGACCCCCTGAAATTGTGATACAGTGAAAGACATACAGGAGACATACAGTGTAACGAATAGGTGAAAAAAATCTGTCTGTAAAAAATTGTTGGAAAAATTACTTGTGTCAAAGTAGATTTCCTAATCGACTTGCCGAAACTATGGTTTGTTAACAAGAAATTTGTTTAGTGGTTGAAAAACAAGTTTTAATGGCTCCAACCTAAGTGTATGTAAACTTCCGACTTCAACTGTGACTGTATCGAGTGTTTCCCCCATTACTACTAGTTATAGCTAGCTAGTCAATTATTTGAATGCTTATCCCGCAGCAGGCCTGTCTATGGTTAATGTGATATTCATGTTAACGTTAACAATGTGATATGCGTAGGGAATGAGCACTAAGGAGGAGCCATACATTAACACGACTGCCTCTCTCAAGCCTAGCCAGGGCTATAGCCTCCCTACATTTAACACAGTAGAGTGATGAGAGAGGGAACATGGAAGTAAATTATCACCAAGGCCTAAGCCTACCAGTGCACTTGAAGTTTTTGGAAGGTTTCCTGTTTGAGGAAGGTTCGTTTTTGCATTTTCTATTTTTTACCAACAATATTTGAACTTGTAAGGGTGCGCTGATGTGTCTGAGGATAGACATTAGCATTCTATATGCTAACTACAGCACTGTAGTGTAAGTATTAGCATTCAGGCTGGGTGTGCTTAGCTGCATGCGGGGGCAGTGTTGGTGATTAGCAGGTACAGCTCTGATTCTGATTCAGGGCCAGGGCTCTGTCTGTCATAGTGTTAGTGATTAGCAGGTACAGCTGTGATTCTGATGCAGTGCCAGGCCAGGGATCTGTCTGTTACAGTGTTACGGCTAATGACACAGAACCAGAGAGGGGAGAGAGGAGACGAGATTTAGATATGCCCTGATTAGAGGACCATGATCCCAAGTGAACAAGCTCCACTAGCTCCAGCTCCACTAGCCCAGACCACTAGACTGATAAATGCAGGGTCTTTCTTGGAGCTCTCACTCTCCCCGAGCCCCCTAATAGTTCTGTCCATCCTGGAGCAATCTTTCCATTTTCTCTTTTGTCAGATCGATAGGAAACAGAAGGGATGTTAAATAGCTATTTCCTCTACACTATAGTAAGTCTTCCAACAGAGCTGTGTGTGGTAGCTCATGTATTGAGATCCTATCATTAGACATCATGCTGAGCATGGCGTGATGTAATGGGGAAACCGGTCCATGCATGGCTAAATAAATCTGTGAGTGATAGCATCAATATTCATCTGGGAAATCTAATACATGGAAAGAGTAAGGCATTAGGGAGACAGTGTGGAGACAGTGGGGAGAGACAAAAATTACTGACTTCTCCTTAGGAACATTGCCCTGGTGTTTGACCCCACATCAGCCTCTTTGTCTAACATGGGTCTGTATGGGGGCCTAGTGGAGGCAGGGGGAGACAGTGGGGAGACAGTGGGGGAAAACTATACTCTTGTTTTCTCATCAGGAACATCCCACTGGCATCTGAACCAGAAACATTAACATATCTGTCTAACAAAAATGTGTGAGGGGGCACAATTTTTGGGGGTTCTTGCATTGGAATTATATTGAATCCTATACAACAATAAACATATACCACAATAAACGTATACCACAATAAACATATACCACAATAAACATATACCACAATAAACATATACCACAATAAACATATACCACAATAAACATATACCACAATAAACATATACCACAATAAACATATACCACAATAAACATAAAGTTAAAATTCCAAACTCCACCGCAGGAGTTTTGATTTTTCCAAGCTGTTTAAAGGCACAGTCAACTCAGTGTATGTAAACTTCTGACCCACTGGAATTGTGATACAGTGAATTATAAGTGAAAAAAATCTGTCTGTAAACAATTGTTGGAAAAATGACTTGTGTCATGCACAAAGTAGATGTCCTAACCGACTTGCCATAACTATAGTTTGTTAACAAGACATTTGTGGAGTGGTTGAAAAACAAGTTTTAATGACTCCAAAGTAAGTGTACGTAAACTTTAGACTTCAACTGTATAGGTAGGGGTAAATCGATGTATGTGCAGCGTTTGTGGTGAAAGGGTGTGCATGTGTGTGTGTCTGTGGGGGGGGGC
This sequence comes from Oncorhynchus mykiss, assembly GCF_057628025.1. Lineage (NCBI taxonomy): Eukaryota > Metazoa > Chordata > Actinopteri > Salmoniformes > Salmonidae > Oncorhynchus > Oncorhynchus mykiss. The sequence continues at coordinate 19,436,531 of NC_143032.1, forward strand.
GTCAGAATGCATGTGTGTGAATGTTATGTGTGTGTGTGTGTGTGTGTGTGTGTGTGTGTGTGTGTGTGTGTGTGTGTGTGTGTGTGTGCGCGTGCGGTGGAAGAATGGGAGGTGATACTCGCGACTAGCGACTTGCCGGTGCCGAGGCCCAGCGTGATGACTCAATCACGATTTATGACATTGTTTGGATGGCTGACCATTTGTGGGCTACCATAGAGGTCAAACACACCTTCTCTGTGGTAATCTCAAGGCTGAGACGTGAGCATGGAAGTCCTGTGAGCATGGACACTATTGGAGGTGTGAAGACAGAGGAAAACGACTAAATAAATGTTACTGTGTGAATAAAATTATAATGTTTGGATTGTTTCAAGAGTTCCTAAATAGCTACTGTATGGGCCTCCCTAGTGGTGCAGTGGTCTAAGGCACTGTCACTACAGGGGTTCGATCCCAGGCTGTGTCACAACCGGCCAAGACTGGGAGTCCCACAGGGCTGCGCACAATCGTCCGGGGTTGGGGGAGGGTTTAGCCGTTGGGCGCTTTACTTGGCTCATCTAGCTACTTCTTGTGGCGGGCCGGGCGCCTGCAGGCTGACTTTGTTCGTCAGTTGAACAGTTTCCTCCGACACATTGGTGCAGCTGGCTTCCATGTTAAGCGGGCAGGTGTTAAGAAGTGCAGCTTGGCAGGTCATGTTTCGGGGGACACATGACTCGACTTTCGCCTCTCCCGAGCCCGTTGTGGAGTTGCGGCGATGAGACAAGATCGTAAATCACGAAATCATCGCCTATCATCTTATAAAGTCATTCACAGTGCTTTATTAAAAATTGTAATAGTCTACTATGATGGTATTGAATCAATAAATGACGTCATAATATTGTGATGATGTGATTCAAAATATTTTTATGTGCAACCTAACCCAGTGTTTGCCATGCATTGTGGGTAGACAGTCATGCTATTGTTGTTATATTTTACT